>NC_025691.1:133363-174506 GCF_000633955.1 Camelina sativa
TTCCCTCTAGGTAAGATCTCAGTGATGATCTATGGTTGTATTGCATCCATCATCTTCTGTGGCTACATTGTCTATGATACCGACAACTTGATCAAGAGGCACTCGTATGACGAGTACATCTGGGCTGCTATCTCTCTTTATTTGGATGTCATTAATCTCTTCCTCTCTCTCCTCACTCTCTTAAGAGCTGCTGATAGTTAAAAGCGCTCTACTTTCATCTGTTCTAATTCTTTTGTCTGCAGAAGGTAATATTTGGCTTGTAAAAAAAAAGGTTGAACGTTGTAACATGACACAGGAAGCCAATAATATATTGTACTTGTTAGCTTTTAAAAGTCATCTCTCTTTTAATCAATGGAATAAAAGGATATTACAAAAGGGAAAGTCTTCTCTACTCCTTGATGCTTAAACCTATTCTTAATCATATGAAGGTCGACTTTATGTTGTTATTAAGGTGCCATCCATTTGGACATAGAATTTTTCTGCTTCTTCTCTGTAGCAATCGCAAGAAGCCGGGATACCCCCTGAGTCCATATATCGTATTCTCTTTGGTTTCTGCACTCAAATTCAATGATCCTCTTTGTTTCAGTCTTTAACCCGAAGTAGTGCTGATGCTTGTCTCCGTTGAAGAGATCCCTGCCAGCCCATGCAGGTACATCCTTTTTCACTTCAAGCACCATATCTGCAACACAAGCCCAAATCAAACAGTTTATGAGTTGTGTATTATCTTCCCAGCTTTAGTTCAAAAGCCAGCTAGTGTAAGAGAGGAAATGTTCGCGAGGTAAAGAACCTACGTTTCTTCTTCTTTGTGTAGGTACCCCCGACGTGTTTACTTTTCATTTTCAGCACAACTTGGCCTGCTTTGTTGATGTAGACAGAAACTATCTTCCAGTGGAGATCACCTGCTTAAAAAACTTCAAGGTTAGCGACCTTTTCTGTTTAACTCAGCTTACTAAGTCCTTTACACGAGTGTAAGTACCTCCACGAGTTCGTTTGAGGAGCTCAGTGCCTTTAGCTAGTAGTTCCTGATTGCAGGCTCCGAAGAAGTCTTCCCCAGCCATGGGTAATTCTCCACTAAAGCTGCTATCGCTATGCTTTGTGTCAACCTGGCCACACAATGCTGAATTTGTTCCTTTCTCGGCTGGTGTCACAGCAGCTATGTTCCACACTTCTTTTAGTGCTCGTGCCTTGAGTGCAGCAGCTCCTCGCAGAGCTGCAGGAAGTGGGCGAATTCACATATGGAATCTAGACAGAAGGAAATTTGACTACGTTTTAATGCAATACCTGTTGCAGCAGCTGCAGTAAGCGTGACAATATCGTCATGGGACTTAACATTCACTGCAGAGCTCACAACGGATGCCAAATGATCCCTTTCTGCGCCCATGATTTCTGCGGCCTCCACACACTGAGCAGCCACCAGAGCAGCGGCAGAAGCCATGGCCATATCAATTCTGGCCATCTGCTCGTTTTTACCAGGTGAAGAAGCTGCTGTCGCTGCAGCTACAGCTGCCACAGCAGATGCAACCGCTGCAACTGAGACAGCTGCATGGACCTGTGCATTCTGAGCTCTACTCTCTTCTTTCTTCTTTTCCTTCCGGTCTTTGAGCCACCTACCAACAGTCTTTGGGCCTGTTCCAGCCATTGGGGTATTGCTCCCGTTTCCGGTGGTACCACTACGGCTGCCTCCAGTGCCAGAGAAGAGAGGCTGTATGGTGTTGTGGGTGCGAAAGTACTGCATTAGGATTTTGGTTAAGATAAAAGAGAGTTAATAAAAATGGTAACAAGTTGATCGCACTACATTTGACTAGAAAAGCAAATGGAGGTGAGCTCCATGAAGGAGCTCTAGGCGTTAAGGAGGGAGGGAGGGTGTGTGATAGCAATTCCCGAGAACTATCCTAAAACGAGCGAAACATGAAGGAGCTCTAGGCGTTACAGTCACATTCCTATTCTCGTGTCCAAATATGTCTTTAATCTTTTTTTATGTATTAAAGTTCATCAAAGTAAATGAAGTGGAGACAGAGCATTAAAAAAACTTGGAATTGGATACTCTCTATCAATCTAACGATCGCCGACAGGGCTTTTAGTGCGGTCTTATAGTCCCAAGACTCAGACGGCTAATCCCTGGCACTTGCTTAAATTAAGACAACGACCCAATTTAAGGAGACGCTCTACCAACTAAAGATTGGTCACCCACCCCAATATATAATATAATAAGTATATTCCCTATTAATAAATATGTACATACATGGATGGATCTCAATTAGTAGTAAATTGGAGGGAAACAACATCTATCTATTGACGAATATATATGCTACTGTAGTAACATTAACTTGTGTGTGTGAAGAAGTGAGTGAGAGGCTAAAACAAACAAAGGTTAAAGTGGGGAGAGTCAAAGTCAAATCTGATTTTGCCTGTACAAAAAAATTACTACTAATAAAAAAAAAAAAGGGTTTCTTCTTTTCTTTGCTTTGGTAAATGGTAACAAACTCTATAAACTCTAAAGCATGCGACTTACGTTCTAAGTAAAACATATTAGCGGGACTCGTAAAAAGATCAATCTAAGGATTAGAGACACTACTGTAGTGTAATGGAACAAGTACCTTGACGACGTCGTCGAAGTCGTCGGAGGGGGAGATTGGAGGACTGTCTGTCTCCGTGAAAGAACCACCGCCGTTGAGTGGTCCGCTACTGTGTGATAGCCTCCCCGATGTTAACGGTGACACCTCCTTCATTTTCAAAAACCAAAAACAGAAACACTCCTCATATCAAGATCGCAGCGTAGGTACAAATTAGTGNAAGCCATGGCCATATCAATTCTGGCCATCTGCTCGTTTTTACCAGGTGAAGAAGCTACTGTCGCTGCAGCTACAGCTGCCACAGCAGATGCAACCGCTGCAACTGAGACAGCTGCATGGACCTGTGCATTCTGAGCTCTACTCTCTTCTTTCTTCTTTTCCTTCCGGTCTTTGAGCCACCTACCAACAGTCTTTGGGCCTGTTCCAGCCATTGGGGTATTGCTCCCGTTTCCGGTGGTACCACTACGGCTGCCTCCAGTGCCAGAGAAGAGAGGCTGTATGGTGTTGTGGGTGCGAAAGTACTGCATTAGGATTTTGGTTAAGATAAAAGAGAGTTAATAAAAATGGTAACAAGTTGATCGCACTACATTTGACTAGAAAAGCAAATGGAGGTGAGCTCCATGAAGGAGCTCTAGGCGTTAAGGAGGGAGGGAGGGTGTGTGATAGCAATTCCCGAGAACTATCCTAAAACGAGCGAAACATGAAGGAGCTCTAGGCGTTACAGTCACATTCCTATTCTCGTGTCCAAATATGTCTTTAATCTTTTTTTATGTATTAAAGTTCATCAAAGTAAATGAAGTGGAGACAGAGCATTAAAAAAACTTGGAATTGGATACTCTCTATCAATCTAACGATCGCCGACAGGGCTTTTAGTGCGGTCTTATAGTCCCAAGACTCAGACGGCTAATCCCTGGCACTTGCTTAAATTAAGACAACGACCCAATTTAAGGAGACGCTCTACCAACTAAAGATTGGTCACCCACCCCAATATATAATATAATAAGTATATTCCCTATTAATAAATATGTACATACATGGATGGATCTCAATTAGTAGTAAATTGGAGGGAAACAACATCTATCTATTGACGAATATATATGCTACTGTAGTAACATTAACTTGTGTGTGTGAAGAAGTGAGTGAGAGGCTAAAACAAACAAAGGTTAAAGTGGGGAGAGTCAAAGTCAAATCTGATTTTGCCTGTACAAAAAAATTACTACTAATAAAAAAAAAAAAGGGTTTCTTCTTTTCTTTGCTTTGGTAAATGGTAACAAACTCTATAAACTCTAAAGCATGCGACTTACGTTCTAAGTAAAACATATTAGCGGGACTCGTAAAAAGATCAATCTAAGGATTAGAGACACTACTGTAGTGTAATGGAACAAGTACCTTGACGACGTCGTCGAAGTCGTCGGAGGGGGAGATGGGAGGACTGTCTGTCTCCGTGAAAGAACCACCGCCGTTGAGTGGTCCGCTACTGTGTGATAGCCTCCCCGATGTTAACGGTGACACCTCCTTCATTTTCAAAAACCAAAAACAGAAACACTCCTCATATCAAGATCGCAGCGTAGGTACAAATTAGTGTACAAGAGTGTTGTCCAAACCTTTGTAACCCTTACCGATTGAGACATAATGCGCTCAAGAACAAGCTGTGAAGTGGCGGAGGCAGTGAACGTGAACTGGCTACTGACACTAGTATTGTTCTCCGGCGGACATTCTTCTTTTTCAGGGTTCGTCGTTTCCTCCGGTATTGGAGTGTTGATGGAGGAGGGAGCTCTGTTGGTGGCTGAAGCTGATTTGGCGGTGTGGAGAGCCCTGGAGACTTCCAAAGCAGAGACGCTCCAGGATCTAGACAAGAACTCCATTGGGCCTCGTGGGCTTTCCGGCAGATGAGTACTACCGGCGCCTGAAGAAAACATCTCCGGCCGGCGAGAGCTGTTGATTGGGTTCGGTCGTCTAAGTTCTCTCTCCATCCTCCCTCTCTCTCTTAACTTGACTCTTCTTGACAAGGAAACAGAAACTAGTTTAGGTGTATTACCTTTTCTTTTTCTTCGAAAGAAAAAAAAAAGTGATTTATTTCGTTGAGAGTAGGACTTGTCTGACTAGTCTTGACATTATATATAGTCGCTGCGTAAATAATTGGATACCAAAAATAAAGACGTCACTTTTCAAATTATAATAATAGAGGCCAATTGTTTAATACACATATCATAAAATTACTTTAGACCTATCAACGAGTCTTGTAAAAAAAGTCATCCTTGTATTTGCCATTATATTAATCAAAATAATCACAATACTAAGACAGCAGACTAGTCATAGGTTATATATATAAGACATTTATGTTTTAGATGACCCCAAATATGTGATTAGACTAGAGTGTTGTGTTTCTAAATAAGGAAAAGCACATATTAGTAGTGTATGTTGATTAAACAACCATCTAGGTATTGGTTTTATATGTAGATCTTACGTGGAGGTGTGTAAAGAGTAAAGATGATATTACATCATGGAAATGTTGGTTAAACTAATGGATTTGGCTTAAAACTTGGTGAGAGAGAATATGGGGAGCAGGACAAGATCCCATAACATAATAAAGAAGTGAAACGAAACGACCGTGTTTGTTTATCAGTCTCCTATAATTTGGTCCCTCAGCCTTTACTCACTGTTCCCTTTTCCTTTGGTTTTGAAACACAAAGCTGCGAACTTTGCGTACATTCACATATGCTTCTGCCTTCTGCTTCGCGTGCTTTCCCTTACGTCACCTTCTTTCTTCTCTTTCTCTCTCTCTCTCTCTCTCTTCTTCACCTCATTTGCAACCCCGTATGTTATTCATTCATCCCAATACTATCAAATTATATATCCAAGGTTCTCCTCTAGGCATTTAAACTTATGAATTTTCTTTTGTTTCTCATAATACATCAATCTTAAAACGCGTATATATCTGATATTCAAAATATCATGCACATACTTGTTTATATACTACAGGCACTTTGAAAGAAACTATAGCTAGGTGGGTGACCACTTAATAAAGATACATCCTTCATTCCCTTTTGCTCTGTCTAATTCTAGGGATACCCATATATTTCCATTCTTTCTTTTACAATCCCTTAGAAAAATGTCATTTTGTCTCTTTGATTATTCCTTTGCCTGCAATCATTGTTCTTGTTTGGACGTTTTGTATTTTATACCATAAATTTTTAAATTGAACGTGTATCTGCACTTTGAATGGATGAATGATGAATCCTCTTTTCCATTTTATTGTTACTTTAAAGTACTTTTGAGCTACTATCTTCTTTTGCTTTTGATTTCCTTACAAATATATATATTACCTACACCATATCCGTTTTTCTAAGGTTTTAGAGTTAGGGTTTTGAAACCAAGGTCACTTTCGATGAAAAAAGCACCTCCAAGTCAAAACAAGCATCTTTGAAGGGAGAAAGTTTGAAACTTTGTTTTGAATTCACAAAAGAAAAGATTTGCGAGCGAAACCCCTTTTTATCGATTTGATCTACACGTACAAAACCATTCATGAAAAAACACGATAAATCATAAAATGTCAAAAAAAGGAAGAGAAAAATATTGATTCCCTAAAGGAATCTGTGAAGAGGGGATGCAGCTTTTACTTTAATAACACCACTTTGTCTTAATGCGACGCTTGAAAAAGCAAACAAAGAAACAAAGAGATGTAAGAATGGAACAGCATCGGGGGAGACACAACAGGAACATAAACTGAGTCACAGAGAGAGACTATAGAAGAGCAAAAGAAAGCATGTTGGAAAGAGAGAGTTGCTTTTGACTGTGAAAACGATGTAACAGCTTTCACTGTTTTTTGGCTCCAACATCGAAGTACACAAGACGAATCCCAACTCTTACCTTTAATCTAATCTCTTTCAGAACTAACCCTCTTTGGCTCATTCTTCTTGGCTTCAACTAACTCATTACTATGAAGTAATTGACCTGAAAATTGACTACCTAAAGACTTGACAACCTATCTACCTGAGAGAGGGGGGTTTCATCATTTGCACATGTCTCGCTAGCTAGGACGGGCCATCTATCTATTAGATTGCAGACCATTCCCTCCGTAGTACTGCTTTGTTGTTTCTCGAGAAAACTCGGCAAATGTCATCCCATCCCTTACCCGAGACGATAGAGGTGGAACGATTTTCTGTATATCTAGATTAGGGACCTCATCCTTATCAGAGAGCTGACTCTGTAGAGAATATGACCTTAGATGTTCCATTGTATATTCTGAGACTGAGAAAGTTTGGCTCCACTTTGGCTGTAAGAAGACCACAAATGTCTCACGGCTTAAGTGCTCCAGCTTCTCTGGTTTGCACACACAGTGAAGGGTCGACCGTAGCTTCCCTTTGGACAGAATATCAGCAGACTCTCCAATTTGAACAATAAAACTGTCTTGTGGAGTCTTGACCATGTACAACTTGTTCTTGCTGGGATGATAGATCTGCAGATAAGAGTGGCCGCCCATCAAAGTGTATTCCTGGTATGAATAGGAGGATAAAAACATAGGATCCGTGAGAACTGTAAAGATGCCATAATCGTAGTGCCACTGTTGCCACAGGTTGAAGTGACTCCCATTCAAACTATTCCCGTTTCTACGGTTCACCTCTTGCTCAGCTGTACTCTGGACTCTGCTCTTGCGTTTACCAGATTGGTTTATCCTCTCGGCGGTTTCTCTGAGAGCACATTTATCAGCAGCAGAGTGGTAATGTATAAGACGTGCCTTGGCTGTGCAAGAATCCAGTAAACTATCCTCAAGGAAGCCTCCACCAATCTCCCTGTCGCATATACGAGCAATGGACAAGCCTAATTCCCTCATACAAAAACCTAATTCCTTAAAGGCAGTACCAAGATTTGTGAACTCATCATCATCATTAACCTCCTGCAAGTCCAGTGTAGCGGCAGGCTCATGGAACCGCAGCTTTCCCGGTGAAGATTTAGAAGTGCGTTCATAGTTGAGCTGCATTGCAAAAGACGAGACATCTCGTAGTGGATTCTTGAGAGAAACGTCGCTACCCAAGTGGTGCTCCTTTAGCCAGTAGTAAGGATGAACACACAGACAGAATCATCAGTATCCCTGATGAAGCAACTAGATCAAAGTTCCAATTCTTGAGAGAGAGAGAGAGAGAGCAAAAGCAAGAATCGTACCTTGAGAATGCGAATCCGCTTGTCCGGATCGAGAAGAGCAAGCTTCCGAGCCATAGGGAGGAGTTGACGGCGGAGAACGGCGGAGCCAAGAACGCCGGTGATACAAAGCAGGCCTGGACCGGTGGGGCCAAGAGCTGACATCACTTTTCTCGAGATGCATTGGAAGCGTTTACGGTCTCTCGGAGATTGAAAGCGAGATGACAAATGGACAAGGTCCGAGAAGGACACTTGATAGGGTTCCAGAATCTCTGTTTCTTCTTCTGCCATTTCACTTTCTTTGTCTTTGTGTTTGTGTGGTCCTCCTTCTTTCCCCTATTTACCACACGACCCGTACATTTTCCTCCTAATTCACAAAATGTCCAAAACAAATCCACTAACGCACGCAGTGGCCCAACACAGCCCAAAACACAAGCAAGCTTTTGACAGCCGGGATAACTACATGCCGTTTTAGGTAGTGAGAATCGAAAGCATCGCCGTTTTTTTATTTATTTATTTTATATATACAGTAGCTCACACGGACAAGCAAAAGGACAAGTGAGTAGGAAAGCGAACTAGTTGTTGCTTCATCTACACGGAAGCTTCTTTGAAGCTCTTAGTTAACCAGATGGCCGTCTCCCTCGGTGACACCCTCTCGGCTCCAAAGGGCTTTAGCAGAACGCCAAGCTCATCGTACCGTTTTTGTTGCAAAAGCCTTGCACTGAACTCCAGCAGTCCCTCTAGAGCCTCCGCACGCTGCTGATACGAAGACGTGTCAAACCTTCTCTCTTTTATCTCCGAAACTGACCTTTTCTGTACAGTACACTTGTCCTTTGTGATCGAACGGTTGGCATTTTCCTCACCATGATCAGGCCGAGGATGAGAAGATAAAGAGCGCCGCCCACCTAGTGCTCCTGAGGCTATCTCGATATCCTCAGGGAATTCAGCTATCTTGTCGAATCTTGGAACGTTCACAGAAACATCTGGCGAGTTTAGGCCACACAGAGCTGTGATGTCCGATTCATAAGTCGTCTTAGGATTTTCCACGACCAACGGAAGAGATGCTCTCCTTCTCCTGTCTCTAGGATCTGATACCTACACGATAAAGTACAGAGGTCACTCCCTGGCTCCTTGTATATATCTCAAGAACCTGAAGGTTTCATTTTTCTTCTTACCTGCACTTCATGTTTGGAGACAGTACGTGGCGCCGTTTCAAGCCTCTTCGACATGACAGATGCTTTAGCTGAGGTCCCTGCAGCCAATCTTGGTGTTCCGGCTGCACCTGATTGTTTCTTGACTCCCTCCTGCCTCTGAGAAACAATCTCTTCTCTGACGACTCCAACAGTTACTTCTGACACTTTTCTTACATTAAACATTGGTGAATGAGATGCTTTTCCTGAAGAAGACACAGAACCTGCTTCTGTATCAGAGATACTCGGATTCAATCTTCTGTCGTTGCTAAACGAACTCCTTCTTTCCTTCACTGTAGCGACCCTCTCAGGAAATTGGAGTGGAAAAGTGCTTCGTCTGGGACTCTCCAGCTTCAGATAAACCATACTGATGTAAGGCTGAAGATGAGGATGGTTAAGCAGCTCCTTAGCCTGCAGCGAGATAACAACGATGCTTATAACTCAATTAAGATTTAACCTTACAAGAGGACTACTCAATCATCAAAAATCAAATAAGCATTATAGGAGGAAACATACACTAGGCCTGAGTTGAGGATTTTTCCTCAACATGCTTTTGATAAGGCCTCGGCTGCAGATAAGGGAGGGAAAGAGGTTGGTACAGCAAGCCAGCCGGTTAATGATAAAAGAGAAAAATGATTTTAGACTTACAATGAACCGGAATACATGGCAGGAATAGGATCCATTATCAACTTGTGTATTTTGTTGATCAATGTCTGCACATCCTACAATCATGATTTCACATTTTAATTTACATCATGTTTTTTAATTCCTAAATAAATTGATCAACAAACTTTAAGGATACTTACGGAAGCTTTGAACGGAGGTTTATGAGCAGCCATTTCATACATGCAGCATCCTGTTTGCCAGGATGATGTATTAAAAGTTAGTCAAAAAGGTGGAGAAGTGTATGATAATAAGTAAATAAAATCAATGAAAAATGTATTGTTAATACCCAAAGACCAAATGTCTGACTTTGATCCGTAAGGTATGTCAGTAAGAAGCTCAGGGCACATGTAACTTGGAGTTCCAACAACCTATAATAAATACAGTACTAGTGTGGCTCTTCATATATGTGTCTCAAAAACAGCACAAGATTTGCTAGTGTCATTGTTCAGAACTTACAGAGGATGTAAGGTCATCAGAAGTTAGAATCTTAGCGAGTCCAAAGTCACCTGAGACAGGAATATGGATGTGTTAATAGCTGATAAAGAGGCCAAGGAAAGTGAATCTAAAAACTTACCAAGCCGTATGTCTTGCTCTTTTGTCAAGAATATGTTAGAACACTGAAAAGACATGTGATTGAGAATGATTAGATGTTTGGAACAGGAAAGGAGCACAAAATTTTGGAAGTCAATGATATCTAAGCGGGTTACCTTGACATCACGGTGAAGAATATGGTTGGAGTGCAGATAATCGAGTGCCATTAAGAGTTGGACAAGCCATTGGCATAGTTTCTGATATGGTTTAGTGGGTTCTCTTCAGGGATAATGCCAGTCATAGAGTGTAAGAACGGGAAGAGATAAGCAATGAAAGACAAACCTCTTCAGGGAAATGAACACCACATGCTCTTTTTATGGTTTCTGTCCTGCAAAATTCAAATCCAAAAATATATAAGAGCCCATTTCTTCTAACTTATTGAGTTTGGTTTTTATATATATAATATAATGGGGGGAAAACTATTTGTACATACATGTCTCCGCCTTCACAATATCCAATAACGATGCACACATAGCAACCCTTGAAACAAGAAAGATAGATGATAAGTAGAGAAGGCAGCCAGAGAATTTCATGAGCAAAAGGAGAGAAGGAGAAGAGACCTTTTCAACCCATGAATCTTTGTACTCTACAACAAATGGATTGCGGACAGTAGAAATGAGCTCCATCTGAAACATGAATGGTGGGGGGAAGGGTCCAAACTCATACATTCATATATAATCTTAAAATCCAAGGAGAACAAAATAAAGGGTGGAATAGAAGAAAAACACAAACCTCCTGATGAGCTGATCGGCGAGCCCTATCAGACTGGCGGGCGAGACGGATCCTTTTCAATACGTATCTGTAAAACCAAAAAAAAAAACAGAATCAAAGAATTAGAGCAAAATACAATGAGCAAAGAAATTAAGACGCAAAAGGCAGAGAAGTAATAAGGAAGGAACGAGAGAGAGGGTACTTGTTTCGTTCTTGTTTGTGTCTGACAAGAAGAGCAGAGCCAAAGGACCCTTTCCCGATCTGCTCCAAGACTTCATACCGCTCCATAGAGAGACACGCTTGCTAATAATTTCACCACAAGACGTCTTCAAACAAAACAAATTTTAGTATAACAAAACAAAAGAAAAGAAAAACTCTTAAGGCTATTATTTAGATGAAGAGAACTATACTATACAGAGTCACGGAGAGAGTAGAGAGATTAGAAAGTTGGCATCAATCAGAGCTACAGAGGAGAGAGGAGAGGCAATCCAATCAGTGTCAAAGTCATTGCACCAAAATAAATATGAAAACAAATAAAGAGTAGCTTTCAGCGAGATTTATGATTGCTATCAACAAACAGTAATCATAAAAAAGGCGAAAACCAAAAGAAAAAAAAGAGTAGGAAACAGCTCCGATGCCGTAATGATGCACAATGTCCAAAAATATTACTATAAACCTCTTTTTGGAGCCTTCAATCGTACCGACACCGTGGTCGATGAGCAGAGAATCTATCTAATTTGTAAAATGGAACCTTTATCAAAAAGATGAAATATATAAAAATCATTTCCTAGGGGCCAAAAGTTGCGTGTGAGAGAGAGAGAAAGTGTGAAAGAACCTAACCTGACCAGTGACCAGAGGAGAGAGGAGACGATTCGTGGCCGTGGGAGAGCGGCAAACTAACAGTTTCCCACATATACGTTTCGCCTTCCTTTTAAAAAAAAATAATCAAATAACGTATGAGACTTTCTCTGAATTTGCTCAAATCTTTTTATTTGTTTTATTTAGATAGGAGAAATTAAGTAAAAACAAAACTTTGCTTTTTCAGTTTTTTTTTTTTTTTTTTCTAGTAAAAACGAATTTGGATTTTGGTCTAGTAGTAAGGCACAACCATTTTCTTTTGTATGCGATTATTAATTATTTGTAACGGAAAATAAAATAAAATCATAGAGCTAAAAAGCAAATTAGTAATTCAACTACCAAAAAGGAAAGGAAAAAAAGCAGTCCCAATTAGCAAACACATCACTAACAAAAAGAAAAGTATATTTCTTAAAAATAATGAATGATTTTTAAAAGGTAATTTCTATTTTAAATTGTTGTTGTTTTTAAAAGAATTTAAAAAAGAATCGAACTGGGCCCTAAGCGATGATATTGGAAAGCCCACTAAGAGGAGTCCATCAAGCAAATCTATCGACGTTTAATTCCCAATTTTACCCACCTCCTTCCTCTGTTTCTCTCCGATGGCTCCGGCGGTGAAGAAGAAGAAGCAGCCTTCTTTGGATAAGAAGAAGAAGAAGAAGAAGAAGAAGAGAATGAAGGCAGTTCCTTTGGATCCGGAGGCTATCGACTGCGACTGGTGGGATACTTTCTGGCACCGTAACTCTTCTCTCTCAGGTTTTTCAGATCTGCTCTTCTCTGACCTCCTCTGGGGAATTCATTAATTCAGTTAGATTTTGATAGATTCTGTTAGCTTAGAGAATGCAGATCTCTTTGTATTTTCCAGCAGTCCCTTTAGATGAAGATGATGCGTTCAAGCACTTCTTCAGGGCTTCCAAGACCACCTTTAGCTACATTTGCTCGCTCGTCAGGGAGGATCTCATCTCTAGACCTCCCTCTGGGCTCATCAACATCGAGGGTAGGCTTCTTAGCGTTGAGAAACAAGTCGCCATTGCTCTTAGACGCTTAGCTTCTGGTGATTCTCAGGTCTCCGTCGGTGCTTCCTTTGGCGTTGGCCAGTCCACTGTTTCCCAGGTTACTTGGAGATTCATCGAGTCTCTCGAGGAACGCGCCAAGCATCATCTCCGCTGGCCTGATTCCGACCGGATCGAAGAGATCAAGTCCAAGTTCGAGGATATGTGCGGCCTCCCCAATTGCTGCGGAGCCATTGACACCACCCACATCATCATGACTCTCCCGGCTGTGCAAGCCTCGGATGACTGGTGTGACCTCGAGAAGAACTACAGCATGTTCTTGCAAGGTGTCTTTGATCACGAGATGCGATTCCTCAACATGGTTACCGGCTGGCCAGGAGGCATGACCGTCTCCAAGCTTCTCAAGTTCTCCGGCTTCTTCAAACTCTGTGAATCCGGTCAGATTCTAGACGGGAATGCCAAAACTCTTTTTGAAGGTGAAGAAGGATCCCAAGTCAGAGAATATGTAGTTGGAGGGATCAGTTACCCGCTGCTTCCTTGGCTTATAACTCCTCACGACGACTGCGATCATCCCATGATGGCCTTCAACGACAGGCATGAGAAGGTGAGGTCAGTCGCAGCTACGGCGTTTGCACACCTCAAAGGAAGCTGGAGGATTCTGAGCAAGGTTATGTGGAGGCCAGACAGAAGGAAACTGCCTAGTATAATACTGGTGTGTTGTCTACTGCATAACATCATAATCGACTGTGGGGATTATTTGCAAGAGGATGTTCCTTTATCTGGTCATCACGACGCAGGTTATGCAGACCGCTTATGCAAATGCAAGCAGACTGACCCGCTTGGTAGTGAGCTCAGAGGATATCTCACTGAGTATTTGCTGAGGTGACTAGTTGAGGTGAGGATCCTAACCTTCAATAGATGATACCAGATTAACAGCATGCTTGATTCAAAATACAGTCAATCAGACCCTCCATGTATAATCGACTCATCCTCTCAAGTGTGTGATTTTATTAACTAGTCAGTCTCTGTTGTTGAGAGGAGTTGATAATCAATTTCCCAATGTAAATACTGTAATGTTATTTTATTATAAGTTGGTGTTTCGAGTTGTTGGGGTGCCATCAATTATATTAGCTATATTTGTCTGACTGCGTTGAAAAGTTTTGTGATTCAAAAATTCAACAAACAAAAAAAAAGGGGTATATGCTAGTGCCTGGTGGATGCTTCTCGGTTTTGGTTATTTGTGCTCACAAGTAACGACGGACGAAGATTCCCAACATATTCACATGACAAACTATAATCTATAACAATTACGTAATCTATCAAGAATAATCATTTCATTTATATATATTAAAAAAAAAATACTAGTAATCTTGGAGAGAGTCGTGATGCGGATGAGGTCAGTTATGAATGAAAGTGGACCTTTCTTGGTTTCGATAGATTGCGTCACGAACCAAAAAAAGTTGTTCATTTCTCGATGTATAAAAATGATCGGAAGTCTTAGGAGATGGTATTGGAGGCGAGAATTTGAAAGAATTTATTAGAAAAGAATTATGAATTCATAGATTTTCAAGTACTGTAAAAGATTTTTAAATCTTTCATTGTGATTCTAACGACTATAATTTGTATCATTTTATTAGATTTGAATAGAATTTTAATATAATTGAAAATGGATAAATTCTTCTAGTTTCCATCTAAGGTTGAAAATAGTAGACTAGTTTCAAACAACAAAAACAAATTCAACATAAAGAAATTGAATATGGATAAATTCGCTCCTTCATCCTCTATCCACGAAGGCTAGGAGTTAAAAATTCAACAGAAACAAACACTACAATAGTTTATTAGATGTAGCAATTTTATTAAATGCAAAACTTGAAAACTAAAATCTATCTATCAATGAACTTTTAAAACGTAGCATCTTTCCACGTCTTCGGCCATAGATTGTCACTAATTATTTGCATTTTCTCTGTCTTGCTCTTGCGTCTGGAGAGGTTCTTCTCTATCACTTTCATCTATATTGACAGAATTGTTTCCATTGTTAACTGCATTATTTTCATTAGGGAACACACTTTCGTCTGATCGACATTCTCTACGAAGAAAGTTATGCAGCCCTGCACATGCTAAGACTAATCCAGCTTGTTTCTTGTAAGAAAAAGGAGATGCAGATTTAAAAGTAGCAAAACGAGATTTAAAAATTCCAAATATCCTTTCGATCACGTTTTTCAGAGAAGCATGGCGATTAAATAACTCATATGGAGTTTCAGGATCACGACCTTGACCAGCAAATTCCTGTAGATGATACTTAACACCACGAAATGGAGCTAAAAAGCTGAGACGATTTGCAAATCCACAATCAACTAGATAAAATTTTCCTGAAATTTGGATAATATATGTTACTATATATAAGACATATGATCTATAGAGAAATTTATAGATGTTTTACCATTGGGCACTTGTAACTTGTTAGTTCCTCTAGTTAACGCATCACTTAACACTCTTGAATCGTGGGCCGAACCCTCCCATCCACTCAGAATGTAAATAAACTCCAGATCAAAGTTACATACAGCCAAAACGTTCTGAGATATTGTTCCTTTTCGATTGCGATAGCTTGCCACCTCACGCCCAACTACTGTTGCTGGTATATGTGTACCATCCATCGCTCTAACGCAATTCTATAATACATGCCAAAAAAAAGTCAAATTCTATGAAGAAAAAAACTAAAAGAATCAATTTAAACAAAAGATGAAATAATGGACCTTAAAATATGGATAAAATCGTGTACTTTCTCTGATCTTCAGTGGCACTAAACAATCTGGTTTCACCATCTGACTTGGAGCTATTATAAGCAGAGCTTTTAATATTTTATTAAAGCTTGTGCTCACTGCAAACTTGGACCTTTGAAATGTGTTTTTCACGTAGCCATATCTTGCATTTTGTCCAACTGTGAGCATGAAGACAGCAAGCATGTCGAAACATCTCTTCGACAGATATTTTTTTTGTGTTTTGTAAACCAGTTTTGTCTATGATGATCCTAGACAGCTTCAAAAACATATCTGGAATCATACGATACAGCACCCGAAAATCTTCGGAATCATCTTTTAATACCTTTTGTGACTGGTCGACGAATGGGACGTTCTATATAATCACCACCACCCATGAGTTGTTGTCGTGTGTTATGAATCTGAGCTCCTACCGTCATCATTACCACCATTATAGATACGTCCACATCAAAATCATCGTCTTCATGCACTCTTGTGTCTTCTTCCTCTTCATGGTCATTTCAATCCATCTAAAAAAGTAACCTATTAAAACAAATTAGTAATTATGACCATGTCTCCCATATAATACAAATATATCTTCAGCACAACTGGGTGCAGTGACAATAACAAAACAAGAACTAGTAACCATTCAGAAGAACAATAATATACCTCTTGAAACAGCTTACGAACAGCTTTTGGTTGATGTGGGCTTCTTCTCTTCTATTTATTTTGAAAATATAAATGTTAGTCGACTGATCTAGAAACATAAAAGAAAAGTTATATATATATATATATATAAGTGCTGAAATTTTAAATCTTAATAACAAATGTGTAGGGATTCTTATGAGATATAGTAGGAAAAAATCATATGTTATATATTTTGAATTTGAAAGTTTGTTTAAATCTTAGTTCACGTGTATTGTTTCCCTAATTTTGGGGACTTTTCTTTTGGTACCATTGACTTAGCAAGGATTCATTTACGTGTTCTCTTTCACATATATATATGCTTTAAAGGTTAAGGAATTACACATTCGACCATGTATAGATATTTGAATTATTTGATTCGTGTAAGCTTGTAAATAATAACAGTTGTCAACGAATTTGTCTTTTGATGCACAAATTGTTTAGCTCGTGTAAAGCGTACGTGATCCAGAGGTGAACAAAGACACTTATTATTCTGATTTTTTAAGGAAAAAAGCAACATTAAAAAGTGAGAATTTAAAATAAAAGAAAACTACTACTAGAACAATTATTCTAAACTTACCCATTGTTTTATTCGATTCAACAGAAAATAAGAAAATAATACGCTAAGTGTTACGGAGAATCTAACTCAAGCGGTCTTCGACAGACATGCTCACAAATACGTCTTTCATTTTCAACGTATGGATCCTGGTTACTGCATCATAGCGGACATGATCTTCCAAATCAGGGATCACTTTGACAGCATCCCAAACATTATTCTTTTTTTTCTGAGTTTCTCTAAGCTCAACTTCTCTTTGTTGTCTTTCTTCTCTTTGTTGAATCAGACTTATGATCTGAGTGCTAACTCCAACCATTTCAGTTAATACCTTCTCGGAAGACTCACCATGATTAGTTGAATCTAATGGATCTCCATTACGACTGGTTTTAGCTCTTTTCCTAGTAGGTAACTTTGGTTTAATAGAGACTTCATTCACCTCGTCGTCATTCTCCAAATCATCACTTGCTTGAAGATCATCATCTTCGACTTCAAAAGTTTCAGCATTTGAATCACTACCGAGTCCAAACGTGTTGTTTCCCTTTGCTATAACAGTTTCAAAAATCAATTGCAAATCCTCAAAATCTTCGAAAGTGCTGGTCCTCAGGTTTTCATGCCTTGGATGCCCCTGAAAAAACATCATACATTAATTATTATTTATCAATCGTGATTAAAATATATTTAAATTTGGGAAAGTTAACCAAAGGAGAGTTACAAACAAGTAGGCTGCCCACACATCATCTGGAGCTGTAAATTGTTTTCTGATGGGATCCATCCAAAACCAGAGCTAAAGCGTAAGAGTTCAGAATACACATTATATTCCCTTTTTAAAGTCTTCATTTGACTTAAGTAATTCATGTAAGTCTTATTGCATTTAAGCTTTTTATTTAGCATTGGTAGTATCTTTGTCTCTACCGTAGCTTTACTTATCGAACCGTTTTTCTCACGCCACCTCTGTTTGATAGCTTCAACTAATGTAGCCTGCAACTCTTGACACTCTTCATATGTCCAAGAATTATATGGATTTTTCGTGGTTTTTGTTTTTGTGTGCGACCCTTCTTCGGTATCTATTCTAAAGAGAAAAAAACAAAAAAAAAAACATAAAGAAATGAATAAACATGAGAGTGTAAGTAATTATATAAAATTAAAACAGAGAACTTACGAAAGATGACTGTGGTTTTCTTCAAATTGTTTTCGTGAGATGATAGTTGCTTGTTTTGCTTTTGAGAAGTGAAAGGATCTCCAATATTATATAGGAGAAGTAAGTGTAACAAATACTACTTTTTAGGGATTGTATGATATATGATTGACAAGAGTGTATGGTAGTTTAAAATTTGAAAATGTAGAATATCCATAAAGAATATTTAGTCAATAACACTTTTACCAAATCACAATCTGAATTAAAACAAACAAAAATAATGTCTCTCATTTAATAATAATAGTCTCATTTTCAATATATCGATGTTTAAAAGACGTATGTTTCAAAGGATGGAGGATGGAGGTAAAGTGGTAAGTTGGACGGTGGTTATCAAGTTTCCAGGACCATCCGAAGGATGAAGGTAAAGTGGTGAGAGAGATGCTTCTTCCGTCGTAAGAGCACTTGGTGTTGTCGTCATCATCTCTCAATTGTCTTCGTATTTCTTCTTCTTTTCCTTCTTCCTCTGTTTTTTTTTTTTTTTAATGTTCCTGCTCTGATACTATGTCAAAGGTTCTGCAGAGAATTGTATATCTTCCTCATTCATCACCAAACAATATATATACATAGAGGGATATGTTGCCCTACGAGAATATTACATACGTGCTATACAATGGTAACTCTAAGCGATAAAGGAAAGGTCTTCTAACATGGTCCAATAGTATGCTTTGTACGCAATATCTAATTAGTTCCCAGAGCAAGGAGATAAAAGACGTTTAAATAGAATCACATACCATTCTATTTCTAATATTTTGTGAAGGGATCAAAATCACCGAAGTTTCTCCAATACATCGGCAGAGAGGAGACAACGACATCAACCAAAAGCAAAACAAAAACACATGGTTGGAATCGAGATGGTATAAACGAAGAGAATCAATCGAAATAATGCAGCAGATTATTTGAGGAACACTACAAAAGATAGAGAGAAAGCCTTCAAACCAGAGCGTGCATGTGTTTTCTGGCCATTTTTTATTTTACGTGCAAAGTACTATCCAAATCCCACATTAAAATGTCAGATTTTAATCTTCACAATTTGCACTAACAATTCTTTAACATTCTAGTTAAATCAAGTTGCTATTATAAAATACATAATATCTAATAACACCAGAATTTAATAGCAATGAAAAGTTAACGACTTAAATAACACTAGATTCTAAAAGAATTTAAAAGACTATTTAAAATACTTAATCCAAAAACAGATGAATTTAAAAGACTTGATAAAATGTTTAGTCCAATAACACTGAAATTCAAATGTCTTAATGTAAATTTACAAGAAATATGAAATTTGGTAACTTGCCATGTTTACAATGTACAAAGAGACATATATCGAAAATATAAATAAATTTGGGAATATATATATATATATATAGAGCGTAACTTAATAATTGGTAAACAAGGAAGGAAAGGAAGTATCCTGATAACAGACAGTTGCACTGCAGCGCCAACAAGACGGTGAAAGAAAACGCGATTCAACGGCGAAAGACAGACAGGAACAAAAACTATACTACTAGTAGTATGTTGTTTCGTTTGTGCCTTTTCAGAGAGTTTTTTTTGTTTTGTTTTTAATAATAAATAAATAAATAATAGTGGAAAAGGGCATAAAAATTGGGAGAATTTGGCCGGTGAAACTGTCAAAAAGACGTATACGGACGGAGAAGATTTGGTCTCTCTCGCTCACCCAAAACACTCCAGCGATCGGAATAGATTGGATTGGATCGGATCCTCTCTAATCAAACAAGTAGTATTAAAGAGTTGCGTTAGTTTGTGGAGACCACCAAAGGCACCAAACTCTTTCAATCAATATAACTTACATACTTCGTGTTGGGGTTCTTTCTTCTACTAATTTCTTTTCTTTGTCTTCTTTTGTCTCTCGGTGATTTCTTTTTGTCCCTGTTGTTGTTGTTGTTGTCCCCTCTCTCTCTCTCTCTCTCTCTCTCTCTCTCTCTTGTCTCTCAACCACATGTTTTTTGGAATTTCTCTTCTCAAACCCTAGAGAGAGCTTAATTAGCTTTTTTGTCCTCAACTCACTGATTGAATTGAACGAACAGCTTCATATAATTCCCTCCTCCCTTATTCTGATTCTTTTGGATCGCTTCAGTTTTTTTTTGTATAATTATTCTTATTGGTTGGTGGGTCTTCTTCTTCTTCTTCTTCTTCAAGCTCCCCAGCAATGGCCTCTGGCGGCGGTGAGGCGGATAAATCTGTGGATCCCAAATTAGGCGGCGTTGGGAGCAGAAGCGCCGGTGAAGAACGATACTTCAGGGCGGATAGTCTTGACTTCACTAAATGGGATTTGCATATGGGTCAAAGCTCTACTAGCGCCGCCGTCACCAACACCAGAACTCCTCCTCCTCCTCCTACTCCTACTCCTCCGGCGGCGGCTATGCAGGAATGGGAGATTGACCTCTCCAAACTCGATATGAAGCACGTCCTCGCTCACGGCACCTATGGCACTGTCTACCGCGGTGTCTACGCCGGCCAAGATGTCGCAGGTCCCTCTCTCTCTCTCTCTTCTTTTCTTTATATTCTTTCTTTAGGATACCCCTCCCAATCTGATTTTTATTTGTTTTGATGATTGCAGTCAAAGTGTTAGATTGGGGTGAAGATGGTTACGCCACTGCAGCTGAAACCAATACTCTGCGTGCTTCCTTTGAGCAAGAGGTCGCCGTCTGGCAGAAGCTCGATCATCCCAACGTCACAAAGGTAATTACATTTACAAAGCCACAAGACAACCAACCCTTTTGACTACACACTACATGTTTTGTTTTCTTTATAACAACTTCTCTCTCTCTCTCACACACACACAGTTTATAGGAGCATCCATGGGGACCTCTGATCTGAAGATCCCCCCTCCTGGTGATTCTGGCGGACGTGGTAACGGTGGTGCTCATCCTGCGCGGGCCTGTTGTGTTGTCGTTGAATATGTTGCCGGAGGCACCCTTAAGAAGTTCCTCATCAAGAAATATAGGTCTAAACTACCCATCAAGGATGTCATTCAGCTCGCTTTGGATCTCGCTAGAGGGTAGTAAATCTCTCCTCTTTTGCTTTTTCTTAATGTTTTTTAACGCCTCATTTGTGCATTCTGAAACTATTCACACAAGAAAGATCCTTTTATCTCTTCCTTGTTCTTGTCATCTCAGGATGAGTTACCTCCACTCCAAGGCGATTGTACATCGGGACGTGAAGACAGAGAACATGCTGTTACAACCTAACAAGACGCTCAAGATTGCTGATTTTGGGGTTGCTAGAGTCGAAGCTCAGAACCCTCAAGACATGACCGGTGAGACTGGAACACTTGGATACATGGCACCTGAGGTATGTATGTTTGCCCTATATATAGACCCAAAATCCCTCAGGGCATGTTTGTTATGGGGAAAAACTAAGAGGTTAGCTTCTTCTGTTTCTGGTGCATAGGTTCTTGAAGGAAGGGCTTACAACAGGAAATGCGATGTCTATAGCTTCGGTGTATGCCTCTGGGAAATATACTGCTGCGACATGCCCTACGCTGACTGTAGTTTCGCTGAGATCTCTCACGCCGTCGTTCATAGGGTTAGTTCGTCTCTCTATCTCTCTTTAAATAAAACCTCTCCGATGTTACTGTATATGTTAAAGCTATAATCAGGAAATCTAATCGCCTCACTGTTTGTTTTTGGTTGGTTGGGTGTATGTTGCTCTCAGAATCTGAGACCAGAGATTCCGAAATGCTGCCCAAACTCGGTGGCAAATATAATGAAGAGATGCTGGGACCCGAATCCAAACAGGCGTCCGGAGATGGAGGAGGTGGTGAAACTGCTGGAAGCCGTAGACACAAGCAAAGGAGGTGGAATGATAGCTCCAGACCAGTTTCAGGGGTGCCTCTGTTTCTTCAAACCTCGTGGCCCCTGATTCTTTTGTCTGATATTCTTCTTGAGACAGCTGCGTGATTCTTTGGATTTTGTAACTTTTGAGACTTGGAAGTTGGAACTAGTGTGGGTTTTTCTTTGGTTGTCATAAGAATCTCTCTTTGTTTTTGTTCTCTGCTCTCCATGTAATTTATTACTATACTACTACTACTACACAGTGTCATCGTGTAAATCGAAAAAGATTGAATTTTTGTTTGTGTTTTTGGGGTTGTTGTAATCTCTGCCTCTCTGCAGGTCATTTCGTTGATTTACCATGTCGTATGTAAAATTGGTAAAGCGATCTGATAAGAAGAGAAACAACTAAAACTTACCACTGGAGAAGATTAACATTGAAAAAGGTCTAATAAAACATACAAAACAAATACGTCGTAGAAGTAGAAACAAACAAAAAAACATAACTATATATATTTTTGTTAGGTAAGTCTATAGATTTGTTCACGTTTCTCGTATCACACACACACACAGTAGACGACTCTAGGTAGGTGGGAGGTAGGTAGGTGGCGAAAACTCTACGGGAAGATGATGACCGGAAGCTCGAAGGCGTCTTTTTGCTCGATGAAAGAGTTCCTGAAGGAGACAGGCGGGTATGCGGTAATAGACGGCGGGCTTGCGACGGAGTTCGAGAGACATGGAGCAGATCTCAACGATCCTCTCTGGAGCTCCAAATGCCTTATCACTTCTCCTCACCTCATTCACACCGTAAATCTCTTTTTCCCGTCTTTCATTTGGTTAAATCTGAAATCTCGAACCAAAAAAGCTTTGTGCTTTTCTTTTCGCCTGCCCTTGTGTGTGAATAATGGATAATCCCCTTAGATTTAGATGATTGAGGGAATGGAAATGGAATTCTTGCAAAAAGTGTTGTTATCTGAATGAAGTAAAGCCTTCTCATTTCCATTAGCGGTGAATATCAAGCACATATAGAATCCCACTGACTGTTGTTTTAAAGCTGTCAACTTGTGTGAATCCTAAACCCTTTTGGTAGTTGTTAATGTTGTCTTGATGGTGAGCAGGTGCATCTCGATTACCTTGAAGCTGGTGCTGATATTATCGCCAGCACTTCTTATCAGGTTCTTCTTTCTCCTCTCCTCATCATCTTTCTTTCTTTGTTCTCCTTCCTGGACACTAAAAACAGACTTTGTTGGATTGATCGTAACAGGCCACGATTCAGGGGTTTCAAGCAAAGGGCTTTTCTTGTGAGGAAAGTGAATCTTTGCTTAGAAAGAGCGTCGAAATAGCTTGTCAAGCTCGCAACACTTACTACGACAAATGCGCAACTAGCTCCTCCGTCGATGATATCATTCTTATAAAGCGCCCTATTCTAGTTGCGGCATCAGTCGGTAGCTACGGTGCATACTTGGCTGATGGATCTGAATACAGGTTTGTAGATGATTTGAGAGTTTTTGCGTTGGAGCCTGTGGATGGATTCCATATACTTTGAGCTTTAGACTTTTGCTTTCTGTGGGTTCCATTTATTTTTTACAAACTACCTTTTGTAACTACTGTTGGTGGTTTTGTTATCAGTGGAATCTATGGTGATTCCATCACGCTGGAAAAACTCAAGGACTTTCACCGCANCCTCCTCCGTCGATGATATCATTCTTATAAAGCGGCCTATACTAGTTGCGGCATCAGTCGGTAGCTACGGTGCATACTTGGCTGATGGATCTGAATACAGGTTTGTAGATGATTTGAGAGTTTTTGCGTTGGAGCCTGTGGATGGATTCCATATACTTTGAGCTTTAGACTTTTGCTTTCTGTGGGTTCCATTTATTTTTTACAAACTACCTTTTGTAACTACTGTTGGTGGTTTTGTTATCAGTGGAATCTATGGTGATTCCATCACGCTGGAAAAACTCAAGGACTTTCACCGCAGACGAATCCAAGTTCTGGCGGAATCTGGTGCTGATCTAATAGCATTTGAGACCATTCCAAACAAGATAGAGGCTCAGGTACACTGATACCGATGGTTCCTCAGCATCATGACATGTTGGATCTTTTCATATCCCATTATTATTGATGCTGTTTAGCTTCTGATGGGTGTTTTAAGTTTTGGTTTTGTTTATGTGATATGCTGCAAGGCATTTGCTGAGCTGTTAGAGGAGGGAGATGTGAAGATTCCTGGGTGGTTCTCATTCAACTCGAAGGATGGCGTGAACGTGGTTAGCGGGGATTCCATCAAGGACTGTATCGCCATAGCTGAATCTTGTGACAAAGTAGTGGCGGTAGGAATCAACTGCACCCCTCCAAGATTCATCGAGGGGCTAGTTAATGAGATTGGAAAGGTGCGGCCTTGGATCCACACTCATTAGGTATTTGTATTTGTATCTGTAGAGACACTAAAAGGTTTGCATTAACTTGTAGGTAACAAGCAAGCCCATATTAGTGTACCCAAACAGCGGAGAGAGCTATGATGCTGATCGGAAGGAGTGGGTGGTAAGTCATATATATATCTATTCTATTTGTCCTGAGAGGAAACGAGCAAAATGCAGAAAACAAACACACATAGACAGATCTCTTCTGAGTTGCTTAAAAACTGTTGCAGGAAAACACAGGAGTTGGAGATGAAGACTTTGTATCATACGTGGAGAAATGGATGGATGCAGGAGTGTCTCTTCTGGGAGGTTGCTGCCGCACAACACCAACCACCATCAGAGCCATCCACAAGAGACTTGTCAACCGCAGATCTCATTAGCTCTCTCAACAATATCACTCTCTTCTATGAATCTCTGGAATTTTGTACCAAAATATTGTTTTCCCTTTATAGCCAAAAACAAAAACCAAAAAAATAATGTAGCCTGTTGGTGCGTGCCCCTCCTACTGATCTCTCATTTTGGCTTGCAGAAAACAAAATACTAGTCTAATGGGTTATTTGCCCAAACCAAAAAAAAAAATGTCTAATGGGAAATACTGGCTTGTATCTCGGGACCAATTCTCATCTATCATTAGAAACTTCAATAGCTTCTTTTTTTTTAGATTTATATCTTTCAAGTGTTTAAAAAGCTAGTTTTTATTTTCGCTAATTTGATGACTTTTAATCCTTCATAAGAATTTTTATGTTCACGCACACCATTGTTATTGTTATTGGTGTGTGGTCANTTTTTTTTTTTTTTTTTTTTTTTTTTTTTTTTGCCGTCAGTCACAATTAATGTTTAGTTTAGTTTCAAATAATTATGTATTTAGGTTGATATAGTATTTATGGGTTGGAGGAGCATTGTTTTTCTATCTTCCATTGCTAGAGACCTTCAAACAATTTCAAAGTATCTTTCTTGGTGTGAGACTTTGGATGGATTAGAGTTTGGGAACGAATTCCTCGTCATTCATCCATTTTGGATGGATTGTGAGGTGCCAAAGCTTCGGTTCCCTCATTATTTGGTGTACTGATGAGAGCGTACGTGTAGAAAGTCCTCAAAGGAATGGTCAGGCACGTTCAACAAGCTTGCGTCGTATGCCAAGATCATTAATTTGAGAGTAGCTTTCTTTATTCTGTTAAAAACAACTCTCGGGACTTCCCAATATTGGCTTTGATCGAATAGAGTATAGGAGGTAGCATTTTAAGGCTTTTAAATGTTAAAAAGATAGAGAGATGTACACTGCACTATATACTGTTTCATCATTTTGTTCATATGTGAGAGAGATGTCAATGCTCGGGTTTCAGGGAGCGTTGGACTTGTAGTTGTATCGTACGGCTGGGGAATTATGAGATTTGATGAACAAGACCACACATTATTTTTGATGTGTGATCGGCTTTTCAGAATTTAGACTACCAGATAAACAATGCAGAAAGAGATGAAAACACTAACATCATCCTTTTTAACTTTTTACCCCTAAACCCTAGCTAATAATAATCTCCATGTTCATGAAAGTGATGTTTTACCCACACACCCAAAGGACTGCAAAATTTCTTCTTTCAAAGTTAAAAACTTTCACATCGCCCCATCCTTCCTTCCAACTTTCCCCTTCGATAAAAACCTGAAAACGTGTTACTTCGTCGCATCTATCACATTTGTTTCTTTTGCATGTAATATTAACCAAGTATATTATGTCACAGACAGATAGACTTGGAAAATTTGTTTCTACCTTGGGGATAAATTAGCATAATGATGAATTTATTTTTTATTTTTTAAATAAGAAGTTTCCAGCCAAAAAGATTATAGAGAATAATTAATACTAGTATAAATAACTATAAATTCGTCTACTCATTTGAGATAAATTATAATAATCCAAAAACAGGCTTACCAAATCATTCTTAATAGTATATTAGTATTGTTCTAAAGCTAGCTAAGGTGTTATCATGAATCTTTTATAATACCCAACATGTGCCGGATATTAGACAAAGTCGCCTTCATTAACAGAATTTATTATTAGTATTGTTCAATAGTATAGTCTTAGTAGTATTGTTTTAATACAAAGATATACAAGAGAGAGAGAGAGACACACACAAAACAGCAACAACCTTGAAAGTTATTTTTCTCTTCAGTTTAATAAATACGAGTTCGTATTTCCGGTATCTTTAATTGCAATGTTCGGAATTCTTTATTGTTGGGTGTACTTGTGTGTGTAGTTGACGTGCCAGAATAAAGTATTACCATTAAGTATTTAACTCTTTAACTAATCAGTACGTTTCTCTCTAATCAGAGAGGACTCATAGGCATTTAACAAAAGAAAGCGTAATTATATAAGTACTTGTTACAACTGGCACAGGGTTTCGTAGAGGCAGATAATTAAAGTTATTGAGCCTTAAATTTTTAAAAAATTATAAAAGAAAAAGCAATGGCTGTTGAAATATACTAATGTGTGTGTATATAACTATATATATTAGTATATGCTAAATTTTGGAGGAATAATTAAAAAATGAAGATAAAAATTACGACTAATTACTAAATCTAAGTATTGGTCTGAACAAACAGACACGGTCTCCCACATGCAGCATGTGTCATTTTAACTTTACCTTACAACATTTATACTAGTGCATAAAAATTCACCAAACAAGGTCTTAAAAGTGAAAACTCGATTTTATAATCACAGAAATTTTAGATAAAGCAGAATCCGAGGGCATTGGTTGGTCCCCGTAAGTTAACCCTACAAGATCCTAATAGTATCTTTTTATGTTTAGAAAATAAACAAAAGTTAGCTCATATTGTATCTAACAAAAGTTAGCTCATATAGATTAATGTATAGCAATTCAATACTACAGTATAACTTTGTGTCTTCACTGTCTTGTGTTTAGACAAATATTTCTGGATGAGTCGAGACTCGAGAGTCTACCCAAACCGTAAGGCACAGTAATTTAAACCGATCTTATGTTCGTTCGTATAATTATATTATATATGTCACTAATAGGATATATGTAACATGACATTGTATTCTTGCAATGGCTAAGGGGGGATATTATACGTTTGAATGAGATGATGGTCCCTTAGACATTAGTCTAGATTATTGGGTCGTCAAAAGAAACCCCTCCTCCTTTCCACACAACAAAACTCAATTTTATAAAAATCTCACATTCTACTAAAAAGTGCCTTACAAATAAAAACGTGTTAATACCCTTTTATATGACCAAAAAAAAAAAAAATGTATATTGTTGCTGTTAGCTCATATAGATTAATGTATAACTTTGTGTCTTCACTGTCTTGTGTTTAGACAAATATTTCTGGATGAGTCGATCTTATGTTCGTTTGTATAATTATTATATATGTCACTCATAGGCTATATGTAACATGACATTGTATTCTTGCAATGGTTAAGGGGGATATTATACGTTTGAATGAGATGATGGTCCCTTAGACATTAGTCTAGATTATTGATTGGGTCGTCAAATTAAAAGAAACCCCTCCTCTTTTCCACACAACAAAACTCAATTTTATAAAAATCTCACATTTTACTAAAAAGTGCCTTCCAAATAAAATTTGGTAAACGTGTTAATGCCCTTTTTCTATGACAAAAAAAAAAAAAAAAAGAAAGAAAGTATATGAACCCAAAAAATATACTAAAGTGACATATGTTGTTGTTGTTGGTGTCTCCCGAAACCTAAAACTTCACCCTTTAAACTTGCATACATGTATGCATCAACCTTATTAGCTCACAAATCCACTCTCTCGATTTGCCATTAACTAATAAATAACTACTGCTACTACTACTAAATATATGTTGGCGACATATTCCCAAAAATTGAGATATCTCGTTTTTGTTTGTTGCGTTTGTTCGAATTGCCAAATCCGGGATTTGTATTTGCCATATGCAAAAATATGGAATGGAATAAATGAAAAGTGTCCATTTTTTTGTTTGTTGCCTAATATCATGGATGGATTGTGTACCTAATTAGGCGCATACTGTTTGATACCATATGTATGAAATATACTTGATTTGTGAATTTCTATAAAAGTGTGTAACATATTTTCTTGATTTACGATTTCACAATCTAAAAGAGTAAATGTTGAAAGAATTAGAAAAATGAAATAGTAGTAAAAAGTTGTAGAAGACTGAACATTAAAAAAAAAAAAGAAAAGGAAACATAATAATTGGAATTGGAGGCAGTAAACTAGTGAAATACTACCAAAAAAAATCAGAGCTTGGAGGAGGAGGATATGATATATATACCAAAATTAGTATTACCATAATAATAAGATAAATGAAACATATATTTATGGGAAGAAAATTAATAATATACGTCAAAAAAATCAATGAGAGAAATATGAAAACAAAAAAGTTTTGAGGGGAAACTGCAATAAATAACTATGGACTAGCAACTATCAAATTTATTTATTAGTAAAAAACAAATTGAAAAAAAAAAAATAATAATAAATGAGAAAGTTACGACCGGGTGGGTTAAAAAAAACCGGAAACAGTAAAAACGGGTACAAATCGGATTTATTAATTTTTTTTTTTTTTTTTTTTTAAACGGATCGGACCCACAATTTTTAGTACTAAAAAGATGCAGAAGAAAGAAAGAGAAAGAGAAAGAAAGAAGAAGAAGAAGAAGAAGAGGGTCTGGAGAGAGACTATCGTATCGCAGTTTCATGATCCGTTTCCTTTTCTTCTTTAGAGAGAAAGAGCAAATACATTTCCAGGAAACAACAAGAAGAAGAAGAAGAGGAAAAACCGGGTTGTACCCGAATACCCATCTCTCTCTCTCTCTCTCTCTCTCTCTCTCCACCCGGATTCCAAAGTTGTTGTCTTTCGTTTGCCTCCCCTCTTCCCTCCTTCCCTTTCTTGTTCTTGGATTTGGCATCAAAGAGAGATAACAAAACAGCAAACCAACAACATCTCTCTCTCATCTTTCTCTCCACTTTGCTCTCTGTGCCCAGAAACAAGGGCTACCTTCCTTGTTTCTTTCTGCCTTGCTAGGATTTGCTACACTTACTAGATTCCCTAATCTACTATCTCCTCTCTGTTTTTTTTTTTTTTTTTTTTAATAACAAGTGGCCTCTCACATTGACCTCTTTGTATTCTCATATAAATCGTCAACCATCTTTTTAGGGGGGAGGAGGGTGTGTGTGTGTGCTCTCCTTAGATATATTCAGTTTTAATTTTTTTTTTTTGAATCAGAAGAGATCTATCCATCTCTCTGTTGTATGAAGCTGAAGAACAATGGGTGATGGTCGCCTCAAGAAAAGCAAGGTTTCTTCATTTAATTTCTCTCTCTCTCTCTCTCTCTCAATTGACTTATGTTATTCTTCAATCATCTCTCTAAATTGACTATGATTATGCGCAGCTTTCATGGCCGAAAACATTGGTCAAGAAATGGCTAAACATCAAGAGCAAATTAGAAGACTTTTACGCTGACGACTTGTTCGACAGAGGAGGTAACTTACTAAGTACTAAACAACTCTCGGCCGGAATTGTTATTCTTATTAGGCTTTGTTTACTCTCTATATGTTTTTAAAAAAAAGTTAATACTAGTAAAAAGTTTTTGCTAACAGTAAGTAAGTAAATACTAGTGTGTCTTTTTCTTGTCTAGGAATGTGAGAATGAGAGAACACACAAACAGTGCTTTATATAACTCATCTTTTTTTATTATATATAAAGGAATACTTTTTTTTTTTTTTTTTTTTAATTTTGCAGGTGAAAGTGGAGATAGGAGGAACAATGTCAGTGAAAGAGAGGAAGCATGTTCTGTCAACAAAAGCACCAAAACTGGTCTGTCACTATTCTGAATTATCCCCTCCCACTCATAACAAACCAAACCAATTTTTTTAAATGGTTTAATAAAGAAATTGGTTTTGCAGAGACGACTCATCCAAGCAAAAGGAATAGCGGAAGAGCCAGACGACGAAACAAACCCGAATTCGATCCACCACTTCCACTTGATAATTATCTTCTTAGGTGTCTTTGTTTTGTTTCTTTTATTTCNTTCTTTCTTTGTTTATTTGTTACTTGTTATTTTTTTTTACTATTTTTTTTGGAAATCTATAACATATTTTTATATATTAAAAAAAGGGTATTTACTGCTACATGGAATGTCGCCGGAAAATCTCCGCCGAGTAATTTAAATCTGGAGGATTGGCTTCACACTTCTCCTCCTTCCGACATTTACGTTCTCGGGTACCAATTATGTCTTATCAACTTCTACTATATAGTATCTCTACTCCATCACTCTCTCTGATTTTAGTTTTTTTTTTAATAAAAAAAGCAGGTTCCAAGAGATCGTTCCTTTGAACGCTGGCAACGTCTTAGGCACTGAGGACAACGGCCCCGCCAAGAAATGGGTCTCTCTCATCAGACGCACCTTAAACACTCTCCCCCTCGGTACCTGCCCTACTCCTTCCCCTGTTCCCCACCCGGTCGCCGAGCTCGACTCTGACTTCGAAGCTGCTCCTAACTCCTCCCTCTACCATCGCACCAGGAGCCTTAGGATGTGTGACACTTCTGCTTCATCCCTGCACCTTGACCTTAGGTTCAGCGTCTGTGACCGTTTCATGCCTGACGATTTCTACGACCACAGCTTCAGGTATTGCTCCTCTGACGACGACGAGCCAGATTCTCCTTCTCATCATTGTCACTATTCCCCTCTCTCGAGGACTGGGTCCTTTGTGGCAGACGAGAGGGACAAGGGAAGAGACAATTCCAAGTATTGTCTAGTCGCCAGTAAGCAGATGGTTGGGATCTTCTTGACCGTTTGGGTCAAGACTGATCTAAGGGACAGTGTCCAGAACCTCAAAGTGTCTTGTGTTGGGAGAGGCTTGATGGGGTATCTTGGAAACAAGGTACTTTTCCAGATTCCTTGAGTTTTTTTTCTTCTATTAACCTCCCAAAATCCTCCAGCTTCTCTAAATAAAAAAGTTTGGATCTTTTTCAATCTGCAGGGCTCGATTTCGATAAGCATGTCCGTTCACCAGACGAGCTTCTGCTTTGTCTGCAGCCACTTGACATCTGGCCAGAAAGAAGGCGACGAGCTGAGAAGAAACTCTGATGTTTTGGAGATTCTAAGGAAAACCAGATTCCCTAGAGTGAACAACGCAGGCGACGACATGTCTGAACCCCAGACGATTTTAGAACACGAGTGAGTTATCATTAATAATGCCCCTCTTCACTTGTTTGATTCTTGCAATCAACTCAACAAGAAAAAAAACTTTTTTGTTGTGTGTGTGTGTTTTTCAGTCGGGTAATCTGGCTTGGAGACCTGAACTACCGTATAGCTCTTTCTTACCGGTCTGCAAAAGCCCTTGTCGAGATGAGAAATTGGAGAGCCTTGCTTGAGAAAGACCAGGTAGTTCTACATTCAGGCAACCTTTCAAAATCCCAAGAAGTTCAACCAATTATTGTTTTTATCTAAAGTGTCAGTTTTGTTGTTGTTACAGTTACGGATAGAACAACGAAAAGGTTGTGTCTTTGAAGGCTGGAACGAAGGGACTATCTATTTTCCACCCACTTACAAATACTCTAACAACTCAGATATATACGCGGGAGATGATCGGCTTCCCAAGGCCAAGAGACGGACTCCAGCATGGTTAGTATACTGGTTTCTCTAGTCCTCAGCAGCATGGAAACTTGATGGCATATATAAATACTGATAGTTTGATTTATCTTAACTGAATGAAGGTGTGATCGCATACTCTGGTACGGGAGTGGGCTTCATCAGCTGTCATATGTTCGAGGGGAATCAAGATTCTCGGATCACAGACCAGTCTACAGTTTGTTCTTTGTAGAGATTGAGTCGGTATGTAGAAACCGTATAAAGAAAAGCTCCAGTTACACCAGCTCTAGGATCGAAGTTGAGGAACTTCTTCCTCAGCGGTACGCATATAACCCGTACTGATTCATCATCATCGGTCCGACTCGTAAATCCATTTGAAGACAGATCCCGGAAGGAGGTCTCAATGTGTCTAAAGCCTGAACCAAAACAAAAAATGGTTGGTAAATAAATCTTTGATGATCATGGAATCTGTTAAGTTGTGTGTTTCTAATAATATCATCTCGTCTTGTGGGATTTTTCAGTAGTCGGAGGTTTGTGGTGGACTTTTGACATGCAGAGAGTCATGGAACAAAACGCAGATCTTCTTGGTCAAGATCTCTGTTTCTCGGGTTAGAACAGGACATGATTCGAGTGCAAAAAAAAGAAAGGAATAAGAGTAGTAATAAGGTCTACAGATATTCAGCAGATCAAATACATATATATATCTTTAGGATTATAGAGAATTGACCAGTTATTAGCTTCTTTTCAGACCACTAGTTTTCTTCTCTAGTAGTGTAGACGACACACTAGTAGTAGTGTAGGATTCGTCAAACTTGTGCATAAATGAATTATATATGTGTATGCTTGGGGATGTAAATTGTAAAATGGATTCTTTGTAAGGACCAATGGGTTTAAGATGATTGGAAAGTGCAGATTAGTTTATTATCAGTTTCATGTCCTAATAAGATTTTATCATCCTGCCTGTTGGATATGAGCTTTGCCCCAACATTCTAGGAAGCCCAAACAGAAGATTCTCAAGAAGTTTAGGGCCTAAAATCATGGATCTAGCCCATTTGGTCGCAGGGGCAAAATCGTCATTTCGCAGAGCAGACAGAAGGAACCCTAGTTCACTGGCCCACTATAAATACTAGATGTTTCTGTCAGAGCTGATCACGTTTTTTGGAGCAATTAGAGAGAAAAGAGCAATAATTTTCGTATTAACTCCGCTTAGCTCTTTGATTGTCATTTCCTGTAAACATTTCATTTCAATTCTACTTTACCAATTCCGATTTATCCCAAAGAATATTCGTATTATTTATATTGTCGATTTCATACAACTAACACTGCCCATAAACACCTATAAATTAGAACTTGAAAGTGAGAATTCAAAAAAGAGAAGTCAAACTCAGAAGTACTAATTATCGTTTGTACTTGTTGGATTCTACAAAGTGGCTTTTTTCTTTCCCTAAGTTTGAAAGATAATTAACTAATGTTATTTTCTTGTCACAAGAGTTGTTTGTATATACTAAACTTACAAAATGATTATTTAAGATTATAAAACTAAGAAAAATGTTTTAAACATCAGATTCTCTGAAACAAACCACCAACAAAGAATTTCTCCTAATTTATTTTGGAGTATATATTCTTCTGTCAACAATAATACTACATCTAAACGTATATATTTCCGTGCATTCCAATGTCCCTTTAATGAAAAGTAAATGAGGTCTTGTTGTACTTGTATGTATATCTAACAACAACGCGTCTGGAAAAAGCGAGTGAAGTAACGCAATTATATGATTGGGAGCTCTTCTACTCTCTCTCTCTCACTCTCTCTCTTGGATTTGTTGGGCCTTTAAAAGTTTACAAGATTACTCACCACGTGGGTAAACTTTATTTTACGAAATTTTGAACTCAGAGATTGTCTCCTTCACCACCCCCCCTCCCACACACACACGACACACCCCTCGGTTCAGTATCTTATCTATTCTACTAAATTGCTTTTGGCCGGAGCTCCATTTGGCTTTTTATATATTATCTTTATGAAATGATAACCGACGTACGGCTCAAAGATTCAAACACTGAAAATACGAAGAGGAAATACTAATTAATTATACCATGGTTTCTTACTAGTATTATCTTAACAAGAGACATAATATATATATATATATATATATATATATATATATATATCCGACGGATAGATGTTTTGGTCGGGGAGGAACGGCGGAGGTTAGAGAGAGGCTAGGACTAACGCATATGCCACTCACTTTCACTGCCCATCCTCCTCCTTCCCTTATTTATTTCCTTTCTTGTCTTATTATTTAACATTTTCTTTTTCTGTAGTGGAATACAGAACTACGTCACGTATCAATATTATTATAATGTGAAATTGTGTTGCTTCTATATGGTTTCTCATGGGTCTAATATATAAATCGCCAAATGGATATGATGAGGAAGATCCTATTAAGTATTAACTAGATCACAACCACATGCTATGTCGTAACATTACTCGACCCTTTCTGGTAAAAGCATCATAGCATTCATTTTTCCACTTTGATCTCTACTTAGTCGCTTTCACTTTCTTTTAACCATCAACTCCATTTAACTTTACTTTTATAATCATTTATATTATAGTACATCGATCCATTCGATTACAACTAATATATGATTACTATTTGGAAGATAGTAACCAATACACTACTGATCAATACATATGATAACAACATGTAATTAGAAAGACCGTGACATAATAACTAATACACCCAACATAATTATATATAGGACTCTAGGCTTGTAGGTAAGTTTCATCATAGCAATTTAGATAACGATATTTGCATGTTATCACTCGAAGCTTCTAATAATTGTTTTCAGAAGAAGCACCATATCATTCATTTTTCCACTTGGATCTCTATTCGTCGCTTTCACTTTCTTTTAAGTTTTAACCATTATATATAAATATTTATTATACATCGATCCATTCGATTACAACTAATAATACACTGATCAAAGTGATCAATACATATGATAACAACATGTAATTAGAAAGACTGTGACGCATTAACTAATACACCCAACATAAATTATATATAGGACTCTAGGCTTGTAGGTAAGTTTCATCATAGCAATTTAGATAACGATATTTTCATGTTATCACTCGAAGCTTCTAATAATTGTTTTAATAACTTTAGTTATATATTAAAACGAATGATTGATTATTATCCTACGACCTGATCAGTGTTTGATTAATGTTGTTTTAATTTGTGTTTGATCACTTGTTTTTCTTGTCAGAGTATTGGATATGTTGTTATTGTTAATGACAATTATTTATATTGCTCTCTGTTATTTAAAAGCTCTCTTTTTTTGTCAACACCATCTATATATATTAGCTTTGTTATCAATCCTTTTTTATTTTCATAACAATCAGATTCATATATGATACATCTACCTCCATGTGAATCCCTGCCGATTGGGATTTGCGATTAAATCAATCATAAAGTAGAAAACACACACAAAGTAAAGGCTCTTCAAATTGATTGTTCGTCAAGTTGGTCACAACTTATAGCATACAATTTTGACTCTTGGACGCTTGCAGTGACACTGATAGGCAGTAGGTTATATTGGCGATAAAAAAATGTATTTATATACACCGGTGGGTGAGTACTGATTAATGGAAACTTAAAATAATTCATGTAATTACAAGTTTAAATTGTTGGCAGCACACACTATATATATGTTATTATATTATATATACTTTAGTTAAGATTTAAGAACAAGTCGCAAATCTCATGGTAGGAAAATGCGGGGACAATGTTGATATGAACCTTCACAAAACACGATTTGACAGGTTTCCCTTTTCTAATCTAAAAAAAAAAAGATAGATAATCATTTAGAACAATTCTGAATGAAGATTGATCTTTATCAAATATGAGTTTGATGACTTTCCCAAGTTGATCTTTTATCTAGAAAAATTAGACCTGTTTTCTGTTCCTATCAAAAGAGATGCATATATATAGTTGTAAGATTAGCTTCAAAAAAAGTTTATGAAAATAAAAAATCATTCTTTTATGTTAGGTGAAGCAACAAAATATACAATTAGAGAAATTAAGATATATAAATATTTTTTTTAAAATAGTGTGGTTTTATATATTTTATGTATAATATTGCCTTGGTCGAAGTCGAAGAGAAGTTTTGAAGTGCCATTCCACGTGGAGATGAAGCTCAACGTCAGCGTCTGCAAGAGACGTTGACGTCAGTTGATATAGAACTTGCATGTAAACTGAATGGGGAGTAGTCGAGAACAAGTAAGATGCGACGTGTATGTCTCTTTTTTACATATTTGTGAGCCAGTACAAAATGACACCGTATCACTAGTAATAAAACAGACTCAATTTGAAATACGGGGAGTGGTCTGAGAACAAGTGAGATGCAAACGTGTATTTATACTTATAAATTAATATAATATTCTTAAACATATTACAATTATAAAAATTTATAAATTAACATTTAAATTGCTTCCTTATATAAATGAAATATTTTTTTTTTCCATAAAATCTCGTCCAATCACATGAAGCCACGTCAAATAAGAACTGGGCTTAGATCAGTTCTACATCAAGAACTAAAAAAAGTGTTCTAAGCCACTATTCATTATTTTTATAATTTTTTTGGGCTAAAAACACCCTTAGTGTTCTCCCATTAATGATGGCTTAACAAACTAGCGAGCTACTGTATTAATAAAGAGAACGTGGCATTTTATAGAGAATAGATATATATATATATATATATATATAATATATATGTAGAATACAGCTTTTGGGTATTGAAATTGACCAACGAACTAACTAATTATACTTTTGAAAGATATATAGAAGTAAAATGGCAGAGAAGAGGTCAGAGTCGTGCATGCGTCATAGAATTGATCCAACCTTTTTTTGTCAAAAGATACATACAACAGCAAACATTATTACAGTTATAATTAAGAGATTACCATAACAAGTAAGATAAATAAAACAGCAAACATTATGACGTCACCTTCTCTATTCAATTGCCTCGACGTTTGCTTATGTTCCAAGTTTCCTGTCAGTGCCTAGTAATTAAACTACGTCAGATGAGGTCATTTGCCTATAATTTAAGGGAATCTAACTGCACCCACACGAGAGGCCTAAACAATGATACGGTCCAACACTTTTTTCTTTTTTTTTTGGAAGCCAATTAATTGAATTCTTGGATTTTTTGTCACTAAAATAAGCTAAGCAAGAAAGGGATATTATATTGGCTATCGTCATAGCTCCAAATAACGGGAAATAACGCCATGATTCTGGCAATTTTGCCTTTTTTATATAAGAATCTAGGATATTCTTTCATCAAATAATATATCCTTACCATATTCAATACCAGCAAAGGCTATTTTTCTCCAAAATTCGAATAACACGCATTTAACAGCCAAAGATTTAGAGGCGAAGAAATAAATGTTAATTACGCGGTTCCAGCTTTAATTTGTTTACTGCAAAAACTGTATAATCTTTTTAGCCTCAAAGAAAATTAATTTTGGTATAAAGACGGGCCAAATGTTCCAACACGGTCGCAAAGGACTTCAAGGTAGGGCTGATAAATAGATATATAGGTTAATTACAAGTTTCGCTTAGTGCTTAGGAATTTCGTGGGAGAAGCGTTGGAATGATAGGGCTCAATCTTAGATTATAAGCCAACGATCAACGATGCCTCTTTTCACACATATTTGTATCTATGGAGTCCAATACATACACGGCCCATTCATAAGCGTTCTTCTTCTGTTTTTGAATCTCTTTATGTTCAGTTAGTCAGAGAGTCATAATCATAAACAAAGCACGCGACACATAAAAATTAAAGTGGCATTTTAAAGCCTCTGTGAATGAATTCACGAGACGACCAAAAGACTCATTAAACAAACGCCCAAGACTTTATGATTAATAAAATGTAAAATCAGAGGCTGTCACGGCTCAAATACACTAAAGAAAACACCCTCCTTGTACACCATCAATTGGTTTGTTCAAACACTTAAAGAAAAGAGAGTAGTACGTAGCTAGTCCTAGAGAAAAAAAAATGAGAAAGTTGACCGACACAGATGTAATAATAATGCCGATGCCAACTTGGAGAGTGAGTGGTAAGCCAATAAATTCCCCCTAAAAAAAACGAGACAATATAATGGGCTTGGTGCACTCATCTCCATCTACACTGATGAAACAATTGATCATGTACACGTACATAGCATCATCATCACTGCATATCATATATAAAAGCGTGATGATGATGATGATGACGCAGTGANCTAGGATATTCTTTCATCAAATAATATATCCTTACCATATTCAATACCAGCAAAGGCTATTTTTCTCCAAAATTCGAATAACACGCATTTAACAGCCAAAGATTTAGAGGCGAAGAAATAAATGTTAATTACGCGGTTCCAGCTTTAATTTGTTTACTGCAAAAACTGTATAATCTTTTTAGCCTCAAAGAAAATTAATTTTGGTATAAAGACGGGCCAAATGTTCCAACACGGTCGCAAAGGACTTCAAGGTAGGGCTGATAAATAGATATATAGGTTAATTACAAGTTTCGCTTAGTGCTTAGGAATTTCGTGGGAGAAGCGTTGGAATGATAGGGCTCAATCTTAGATTATAAGCCAACGATCAACGATGCCTCTTTTCACACATATTTGTATCTATGGAGTCCAATACATACACGGCCCATTCATAAGCGTTCTTCTTCTGTTTTTGAATCTCTTTATGTTCAGTTAGTCAGAGAGTCATAATCATAAACAAAGCACGCGACACATAAAAATTAAAGTGGCATTTTAAAGCCTCTGTGAATGAATTCACGAGACGACCAAAAGACTCATTAAACAAACGCCCAAGACTTTATGATTAATAAAATGTAAAATCAGAGGCTGTCACGGCTCAAATACACTAAAGAAAACACCCTCCTTGTACACCATCAATTGGTTTGTTCAAACACTTAAAGAAAAGAGAGTAGTACGTAGCTAGTCCTAGAGAAAAAAAAATGAGAAAGTTGACCGACACAGATGTAATAATAATGCCGATGCCAACTTGGAGAGTGAGTGGTAAGCCAATAAATTCCCCCTAAAAAAAACGAGACAATATAATGGGCTTGGTGCACTCATCTCCATCTACACTGATGAAACAATTGATCATGTACACGTACATAGCATCATCATCACTGCATATCATATATAAAAGCGTGATGATGATGATGATGACGCAGTGATCCTGTCCAAGGCTTCATCATTGGACGTTCTTCTTCCCTTCTTAGGGTTTACTTTACGTCGAGGAAATTCCATAAAGATGTCGCATGCCATCTGTTTCGCTCTGCATTCTTTGGAACAGAATGCCCCCAAGTAGCTGCATCAAATCAAGATTCTAATCGGAGTGAAGATCCTCTCGACTATCATGTCATTTCCACGATGGAGTAAATTATATAGTATAATCGCGGAAATTAAGAATGGAAACAATGAAGTAGTAGTACTGACCCGTACATGAAAACGTCCTGGTCGGGACGTAGGCTCTTCTTGCAGAAACGGCAGAGGTCAAGAAAGTTGCTGAGGTGAACCTGATCGGCAGCCGCCATATCTCTCTGATCAGGCAACCAATCAGAAAGGGCGGCGGTGTGAGTATCACCAGGATGCTTATCGGAGAAGCTCGGGGCTCGCGGTCTCTTGCTCGGAACAAGAAGATCTGTCGCCGTCATAGCTGATTTGGTTGGTGGTGGGTGTGTGATGAGAGATCTCGACTGCAACAACCAAAATTAGGGTTTTTGGGAGCTTTCTGCCAAAGTTTTCTCCAACCGTGTGTAGTATATAAAGGCACTGTAGATGTGAACCAATCAGAATCCAAAGAGTAGACGCGTCAGCAAATTAATTGGGTGCGATTCTCTGCGCCCAGGTGTACGACTACCCACGTGGTATATTTTTTTGTCAAGATTTCTTACCTTTTTCTATTAATGGGCTTTTCTTGGAGCGAGCCAGGCCTGTGTATGTATAGGAGGAGGGAATGAATCAAGCTCCACGTCTCCCATTTTTATTGATGATGATTATATTATATGCATTCATTTTCCAAGTTTTATTCTTTTTCTTTTTTCTTTCTATATTTTTTTTTGTTTTATTTTATGTTAGTATATTTAGCGGTGGTAATTATATATATAAAAGTAAAGTTTTGGTCTCTCTTTATTGGTTGATTTTCATTTAATACTTTTTAAATTTTTTATTTGATTTCTAATTGTTTAATTGCTTTAAATAATATTTAAGATCCAATTAACACAATACATTTAATTCATACATTAAAATAAATTATAGCTGAAAATAAAATAAATTATGCATTAATCATATTCCACCACTCAATATTATTCAAACACAATAAATAATATTTGTAACTCCAATAATTCTAAATGTAATCTTGCATCAATTTTTATCATATAAATAAGCATTGACTCATTCTCTCATATTGACATTTTTTACTTTCTCATTTTCACATTCTCTCATTCTCTTCCACAATTTCTCAAATCATTTTTTTTTTTATGTTTTCAATTTCTTATTTTTGTTGTATGGGTTACAAAAAACCAAATGATATATCATTGTAAATTTTTAATGCTAAATTTTAATTTTAGAAACTACATAATATATATATATATATATATATATATTTTACATTGTTTTTATATTTAAAGATTCATCTTCATTATCTAATTTAGATTATCATCTTATAAGTAATCATTCTCTCCTCCTCTCTCACCAATATCAAATGTTGTTATATATAATATGTGTTGTAAGAGTTTGATTCTATATTTTAATTTAGAAAGTATTATATATAATTAACATTGTTTTCAATTTTTATTTTATTTATATAAAAATAAAATCTTTCTTTTATATTTCTTGCCTTTCTAATCTATTCATATTTATTTTTAAAATTTCCATAGCTAAATTTAAATTCACATATGTTGGTTTTAACAAAAAATCAAGTTTATTTGAGAATCTGTTTTAAAGGTTTATCTTCATTATCTATTTTAGATTAGCATCTTATAAATCATTATTTTAAAATACCATTTAACTAAATGCTCTAAAGATGAAATCATTAGTATGAAATCTAGCACTATAAATTATATTGATGAGTGAAAAACAAAACAAAAAACAAAAGGATTGGAGTTATTCTTGGGGTTTTAAAAAATCTTTAGATTGAAGTTCAAATAATTAAAAAAAAAAACTAATTTAGTTTGTCACTTCAAAAGTAATATTTTCAATTTGGAATATTATGTGTGAGTGTTGAGTTATATCAACAAAACAATCAAAAAGTGTAAGTTTAAATTTTGATTGAGCCACTTGGTATTCCTTTTCTTTTAAGTCAAAAATAAATTAAAATATTTATTTATAATTAA
>NC_025691.1:176177-184347 GCF_000633955.1 Camelina sativa
TTTTTTGAGATTATACATTAGTAAAACAATATTTTAGTTTAAGAAAATTTAAGAAATATAATCAAAACTATTATGCATACAACCACGCATTGCGTGGACTAATTACCTAGTGAATTGTAATGTTTATGTCAATTTTCAAATTCTAATTAATAATAATATTCAAAAGATCATATGTAGTATATGTTGACTTTATTTTATATAGGTTTGACTAATCACTAAACCAGAATTGGACTTCCAAATATTACTATAGTAGTAACCAACGAAGTTAAAAACTAAATAGCATATATTGAAATGAAAAAGATGAAATATATAACGGATTATTATTTAATCAAAACAAAACAAAAATTTACATCCAATAATAATAGCATACTGCATTGTGTGGGATGTTTATGTCAAATTGTCAATGAAGGGTTATAAAAGAAAACCCAATATCACTATAGGAGTAAAAAAAGTAAAATGGTACAAGAAAGGAAATGTTTGATAAGATGGACAGTAATTGAGATTTATGAGACAATACAATATAATATGTTGATTTGGGAGAAAGCGTATACAAAATGACAAATGTACCGGATCTCAGGAATATCCCAATTGGACATTCGTTTTCTTTGTATTTCGCAATCTTTGTAACTTTTCTCAAGTCAAAGTGTTAATTAACCTCCTCAAGAATGTGTGTATCAAAAGATAATAATAATAATGTTGAATGAAAGGAACCCCAAAGAAAAAAACAGAAATATTAAATAAAATATCTTAATACTACTAAAACACAAAAGGATTATATTAAAAAAAAAAAAGAAAAAGAAAAAAATGGAATGCAAAAACGACGTAGCGTCATCCATGAAAAGAACAAGTTGTTCTTCCTTTGCTTGGTTTGTTTGGTTGCATATGAGCCTCCTCGTTCCGTTTTGTAAATTGGGATTGGATTTTGTATTCTCCTCCTCGGAATCGCCTCTCTCCCTCTCCGGCAAATTCATTATCTGACTCTTTCCTCCGACATCATCATCTCCCTCGTCTTCGTTGAGGCTTCTTCTTCAGGTAAATATATATCCTCCCAATCGGGTTCTCGTATATCGGGTGGGTTACTACGTTGTGCGTCTTTGTTCTTCGATCTTTTTCCTCTCTGTAATTGCCTCTTATGTTTTCACTTCTCTCTCTCTCTGTTGCATTGGATTCGCTTCTCAATGCTCTCTCTCTCTGGTCCAATCTTGATCTCAAATTTTTAGGGTTTTCTTCTTTCTCAATCCAATTTTATTTGATGTGTGTGATTGATTATGATTATGATGGCGCAGTGACGGTGAAATAAAGAACAAAAAAGATTCGCCCTTTGAGAAAAAAAAAAAGCTTTACTTCACATCACCGTTTCAGTCTTTTACTTTGCCTTCAAATTTCTTGAATCTGAATTGATGACCAAATCAATTTCTATGTATCTGTTTTCAGATTCTGTAAACAACAATGTCTGGCCTGCTCGATGGAATCCCTGACGCTGTTGCTCTTAGATGTCTTGCCTATGTGCCACTTGACCTTCATCCCAATTTAGAACTTGTCTCTCGCTCCTGGCGTGCAGCTATTCGCAGCGATGAGCTCTTCAGGGTCCGCAAAGAGCTCCGATCTTCTGAGCATCTCCTCTGCGTCTGTGCCTTCGATCCTGAGAACGTTTGGCAAGTCTACAGCCCCAACTGCGATCGCTGGCTCACTCTCCCTCTCCTCCCTTCCAGTATCCGCCACCTTGCCCATTTCGGTGCTGTCACCACTTCCGGTATGCTCTTTGTCTTGGGCGGGGGCAGCGACGCTGTCGATCCCCTTACCGGTGATCACGACGGTACCTTCGCTACCGATGAGGTCTGGTCTTACGACTTTGTACAGAGACGCTGGACTCCTCGCGCTTCAATGCTCGTTCCCCGTGCTATGTTTGCCTGTTGTGTTCTTGACGGCAAGATTGTTGTTGCTGGCGGGTTCACCACTTGCAGGAAGTCCATATCTGGAGCTGAGATGTATGATCCTGATCATGACCTCTGGACTTCGATCCCGGATCTCCACCGGACGCATAACTCTGCCTGCTCGGGTCTTGTGGTTAATGGGAAAGTTCACGTTTTGCACAAAGGCTTATCGACCGTGCAGGTTCTTGAGAGCTTTAAACTCGGATGGGCTGTGAAAGACTACGGCTGGCCGCAAGGTCCGATGGCTGTTGCTGAGGACGTGCTTTACGTGATGAGCCACGGGCTGGTGTTCAAGCAAGAAGGTGACACGTGGAAGATGATTGCGTCTGCCTCAGAGTTTAAGCGGAGGATTGGAATGGCCATGACGAGTTTGAGTGAGGAGGTACTGATCGTAGGAGGAGTGATTGGACCTGATAGGCTCAACTGGGACATCAAGCCCTTATCAGACGTAGACGCTTTGACGGTTGGGAGTGATCGTCCAGCGTGGCGGAAGGTGGCGCCGATGACAAGGTGTCGTGGGACGATCCTTGGCTGCACACAGTTGACAATATGATGTGATCATCCTTCTTTCAAGATGACATCTTTCTGTTTTGTATGTCTTTTGATTTTCTTCGTGTTTGTTAAATGTTTTTTATTGTTTTTGTTGAGACAGGTAAACAACGAATAGCTCTAGTAAGTAGATTTTGAGAAAAAAAAATATTATCCAAACATACCATTTGTTATATTTTCAAATACATCTTACCATGACACATAATACAGTTAGCCTGATNCTGATCATGACCTCTGGACTTCGATCCCGGATCTCCACCGGACGCATAACTCTGCCTGCTCGGGTCTTGTGGTTAATGGGAAAGTTCACGTTTTGCACAAAGGCTTATCGACCGTGCAGGTTCTTGAGAGCTTTAAACTCGGATGGGCTGTGAAAGACTACGGCTGGCCGCAAGGTCCGATGGCTGTTGCTGAGGACGTGCTTTACGTGATGAGCCACGGGCTGGTGTTCAAGCAAGAAGGTGACACGTGGAAGATGATTGCGTCTGCCTCAGAGTTTAAGCGGAGGATTGGAATGGCCATGACGAGTTTGAGTGAGGAGGTACTGATCGTAGGAGGAGTGATTGGACCTGATAGGCTCAACTGGGACATCAAGCCCTTATCAGACGTAGACGCTTTGACGGTTGGGAGTGATCGTCCAGCGTGGCGGAAGGTGGCGCCGATGACAAGGTGTCGTGGGACGATCCTTGGCTGCACACAGTTGACAATATGATGTGATCATCCTTCTTTCAAGATGACATCTTTCTGTTTTGTATGTCTTTTGATTTTCTTCGTGTTTGTTAAATGTTTTTTATTGTTTTTGTTGAGACAGGTAAACAACGAATAGCTCTAGTAAGTAGATTTTGAGAAAAAAAAATATTATCCAAACATACCATTTGTTATATTTTCAAATACATCTTACCATGACACATAATACAGTTAGCCTGATTTTGTGTTAATATCCTTCTCTAAACAAATCCTACTCCTATATACGATGATGATCAAAAAAAATATTTTGTTCTAAAAATAAATAAATCAATCCATGTTTTATAGATTTTGTAATTGGCCTTTTATAGTAAGGTTACAAATCATTGATTGGGCTATACAGGTCGGGGTGTTATCAGGTTGTGTCTCTCTACATGTTGCTCGTTTTATTTCGGTGTTGGGCTTAAACAATCAAAAAGAGCAATGTGGGTTTAAGCTCTGATACAGTTTTTTGTAGAATTTATATATATATATATATATTTTTTCGTAATATTAAGTGTAATGATTCGGATTACGACATGTTGACAAAGACGCAATGATATAAGAAAATGGACCTCTCCTTTATTAACTCATTTGCTTTCTTTGCGTCCAAAAGTTTCTATTTGCAAGATTAGAAAGGCCTCAAGGTAGCCAATTTTTAAACCATGATCGGAAATAATATAACATCTTCAATTCTTCATACCAACAGGCAACAACAGAAACAAGTAATCGTTATTAATTGTAGTTTCTTTTATCGCAGTCAAGCAAAAAGAATTTGCTAAAGAAACATATAGCTTATACAAATAAAAAAGCGATGAGTTTAAAATATAGTAGCCTTTAACATTAAAGGTTAACCGAGAGTAAGGAGTTAAGTCAAGTTAAACGCAAAGCCCGGAAATTAGCAAAGCTTATCTTGGTTTTTAGTGTAATATGACTTTGATATCCTTGATAAACACATATTCCACTTGGTCACGTAGTTAATGAATAACCATGATTAAAAAGATGGTGAGTCCTCAAAGAAATCATGAAGTTGAAAGATATATTTGAAAATTATCCATTATCGAATCAAATGGATGATTAGTGCTGATCCCACCCTAATATATCTATCTATATTAATTCTAACCCCCACGTCAGGTGATTTAGAATTAAATCAATTTTAAAGAGTCACGTCTATGTATTGGATTGGGCGTCAAACTTTGCTACATTACATATATGTTTCTGGTTAGTACGTCGTGTGATTAAGGGCAGCATCAAAAACGTTATTGAATGGTTACAAATACAAATACGGAATCGAGGGACACCTAATTTAAATTCAATGGCATATATATATATATATATATACAGGCCCGGCGCGTAGCTGAAGCCCAACAAGCAAAGGCTTTTGGCAGTAGAATTTATATAAGTTTTTAGGAGCATTAATTAATAAGTGTCATGTAGTGCAGTGGTTGAGTGATGTTGTTTTTGTTTACAAGGTGAAGGGTTCAAAACCCTTTGACATCTTATTTTGAAACAATCTTTTTTTATAACTTTTCTATAGTAAATATAAAAACGGAATTTCGAAAATTGTAACACAAATTAAAATAAAGTAAATATTTATCAAGCAATTAAACTTTTAAAAAAGACCTAATTGAAGATTAATTCGTTTTCACTAACAGAAATTGCAAAACTTTATCAAAAAATTCAGTTTCTTCTCCACCTTAATCTTTATTTTAGAGTTGAGAATAGATGACCATTGGAGTAAAACTCACATCTATTATAGAGGTCCTCTGTTATAGAGGAAAAAATAGAGAAAAACATTGGAGATGGTCTAAGACTCTAACACCAGCTTTCTTCTATCTCTTATTTTTACTGATTTCTCTTTTTGACTAAGCATGTCTTCTTCTATTTCTCTTTTCTTTCTAATCAAGTTTGTCAATCTATGTTGTTTTGTGTTTATGTCTTGTTTTTCTGTTTCTATTTTTGTTTTCTCATTCTAAAAAGTTATTATTTGCAGGAATGAAGGTAAGGAGAATTATCTTTCGCAATAATCAAAACTAATGTTTTTTTTAGTTTTTTGCTTATTAACAGTTTTTCAATAGAACTCTTTATAAACTAGTTAAGTTTCAATTTATTTTATGACGCGGGAAAATTTTTTTTGGGGCATAAATTTTTTATTTGCTTTAAGCATCGAATATCTCCGGGCCGGTACTGTATATATATATATATATCAATGAGTAGTCGCTATTTATTTCTGTAAAAACAAGATGTAGACAGAAACGAAAAGAACTTCTATCTTTATTAAGAATCACTTAAACAACCTTACAAGGAGTGTTTAATCAGATTTACACACCGCTAAACTAGCTTGTCACTGACCAATTCTTAATCTACCCAAAAACACAAAAGAACCTAAAAGCTTATTTCTTTGCTCAAGACTCTATGAAAATCCCCAAAACGGCCGAACCACATGTTCGCCTTGATAAAACTATATATAGGATACATTCAATGACCTATTTCCCTAATATGGATAATGCTAAATCTTCTTTGCAGATATGCATATATCTTGTGCTCCAATCAAAGGATCTTCAATAATAAAGCCACGTCACCAAAAGTCCGTTTCTGATTAAACCCGAACTAATCTTCCAGAGTCCTACATACCAGCATTGTAGTACTCAAAACTTTCATGCTTACATTCTCCCCCTTTTTATCTGAATGTGACATCTCAAGCGAGTGACAATCAACCTGTTAGCTGTTAGTTCAAGAAACCTCACTCAAGGCCAGTTAGAGTTAGTGATTAGCTCGTAGACAAAAAACATAAACAAAGTCATTAGGACAGAGTCATTAGAACAGAGTGCAAGGTTTGAAATCCAAATACAAGAGAACCGTCAAAAGAAAACGACAACAGCAAACCCCAGAAATAAACTAATCAAACATTAATTCATTCCCTCTAACTCTCAGCTATCACTAACTCTCCCCCTCACTGGCTTCACCATCACCATCGATATCAGCATCATCACCATCCGATGCACCATCACCATTATCAGCTTCGGTTTCAGAGTCAACCGGATTATCATATTCTCCCCATGCTTGAGTGCACATTCATATAAAAACGCTAATAAAGACAAATCAGCAGGAAGAAGGAAAGAAAGTACTTACCTGCAAGATGTGCCTTCATCTTAAGGAGAAGCTCAATGACATCAGACAAATCATCAGCAAGTTCCATGCGAGGTGTGATATTGAGTGGAGTGTCTAACTGAGAGCAGTTTTAAGGATCAAAAGCAAAGTGTGCAGGATCGGCAGAGAATGTATCAATGGCATACACAGGAACCTCTCGTTGAAAGCATAACAGTTGATAGATCAGGTTAGGAAACGGAAGACGTGCGTTGCTGGGTCCGGAGTTGCCACCAATTAAGCGAATGTGATCATAGACAAACTGACCAAAGTTGAAAAAGTGACCGTTGGCAATCATGTAAATAAGCTTAGACCGCTTATGCTGTAGAGAGTTCCTGTTGGTAGTAGGAGACCAATTAAAACAACTAATCTTCTGCAACATGATCATGGATTGGTCAAACCGAGAGGTGGTCAAATACTTCCATCATGTAACAACTCCAGCAGATAATAAATCAGCAATCTCATCCATTGAGACATTGACACAAACCAAGGGCTTCTTGGGATCCATAGCAGCAATATCAATATCAAACATGCGATTTATAATAGAAGGCAAAAATTCAAACATTTTACCGCGAAGATACACTTGTGTGAACCCATTGGTGTGAACATCCAAATCAACCAGGTTGGCAGAAAACTCAAACACAACTTGGAGATTAAATGGCTCCACATCACGCACAGTGCGAAGCAAACCAGCCGATTCGATCATTTTTTGAGCGTCATACATAGATGAGACTCCCAGAGGAAGAATCCTTTGAGCAATAACCTCCCTTCCATCAAAATGCCGAAACCGGCGTGCAGCTTGAGAAGAGGCAAACCGGAGATTGTGAGAGCGCTTCGTCGGCTTCGTCAGGGTGGGATACCGACTGTAGTGATCAGCGACAAGCAGACGATTTGAAGCACAACGAGCATGAAATGGGAGCCAGGAATCACCAGCATAGGGACAAGAAGGAGCAATATTGATCTTTGGAGGACATGCAAAATCATCAGATCCAGCCGCGGAAACAGTAGCGTCACTGTCTCCCAGATCCATGGGTTCAGACGGTGGCGGAGCAACGGAAAGCGGAGAAGAAGAACCCGGAGCAGGCGAATCATCATAAAGAACCAATTTTGGACCGTTGGTGTGACGACGAGTGGATGAGCGACGAGGAGCAGCGGCACGAGAGGGCAAAACACGTCGAGATGAGGACGAGGACGCCATCGGGTAGAATCGACAGCAGAATCAGCGGTGGCCGAGAAGAGACACAAGCGGCGGTGGTGACAGAATGGTTGGAAGCTGAGTTTTCAACGTGTTACAGCTAGGGTTTGTAGAACGAAAATGAAGAGACATGGCAGACTGATTCAAAAAACAAAGAACAACGTATTGGGCTGAAACTCAAACAAATAAGCCCATCAGCAGTAACATGGCCAAATGGCCTTATAAAAACCATCATCACCAAAAATAATCAAAAAGATATAAACCCAGTTACAGCTTTAAACTTCAAACAGAGCATCCACATAAACAGACAAGATCAGCCAAAGAGATGCTATCAAGGACAAAGAAACTTCAGAGGCACCAAGAAACAACAAGCAACCATCACATATTAATTGTATACAGAAGTTAGACAGAATAAGGTAAGGAACCAACCATCATAGACTCATCAAGATCACATCACATCTTTTATTCAGCAAACACGTACCATGGAACTCAACCAAGGAGAAGGAGCCCCACACAGCAGGATAGTGAAGACATTACACTCCCCATTTCTGTTTCGGACTTTTAAACTCACCAATGGACATCACTGAGCTGTACTCACACTGTTTTTTTTTTTTTTTTTTTT
>NC_025691.1:184564-191298 GCF_000633955.1 Camelina sativa
TTTTTTTTTTTTTTTTTTTTTGATATGTAACACACTGTGGACCAGACAAGCTCACCCGTTCATCATCATCAAGACACAAGAGGATCATTGGTCAATCTGTGCACAGGTAGTGAAACAACAAATGAGGTAGATGAGCTCACCCGTTCATCATTAGTAAGACACAAGAAGATCACTGGTCAATCTACGACAAATATGATTTTCCTTTTNTTTTTTTTTTTTTTTTTTTGATGAGGGGTACAGACGTGAGAGGTCCATGAGTAACCAATGAAGAGAGGGGGAGCAAGTAATCACAAAACCCAGTGCAAGAGCTACCTTTTAACAACACAACCATGAAGGCAAGAGTTGTACTGAACAAAAAGACTGAGCAATGATCCCTTGAGAAGCGTGACAGCTAGCATTCACCAATAGAAAGTGAGTTTTTTAGATTAGAAAAAGTGACAGCATCAAGTGGTTTAATAAATATGTCAGCTAGCTGTTTCTCAGATTCTACATGAAGATGAAGTATTTCCACAAGCTTTCCTTCAACCAATTCCCGTATGAAATGGTGCCAAATATCAATATATTTTGTGCGAGTATGCTGAACTGGATTCTTAGCAATATTGATAGCATTGGTATTGTCACAATGAATTAAGAGAGTTTGTGTAGTGATACCATAATCAGCAAGCATTTGCTTCATCCAAAGGAGTTGAGTGCAGCAACTTCCCATTGCTATGTATTTAGACTCGGCAGTTGATATTGATACACAGTTTTGTTTCTTACTATGCCATGCAATGAGATTATTTCCTAAGAAGAAACATCCACCAGTTGTACTTCTGCGATCATCTGTAGAGCCTGCCCAATCTGCATCACAAAAACCAACAAGACTCGAGTTAGTTTGTTTTGTGTAGTACAAACCATGATCTAATGTACCTTTGACAAATTTGATGATTCGTTTGACGGCTGTTAGGTGGGATAGACGCGGACTGGATTGATAGCAAGCACAGACTCCAACACTATAACACAAATCCGGTCTACTCGCTGTAAGATACAATAAGCTACCGATCATTCCACGATATAATTTCTCATCCACCTTGGGACCAGCTTCAACTATGGTGAGGACACACGATGTGCTCATAGGTGTTGTTTTGGGTTTGCTTGTCTGCATGTTGAACCTCTTGATAAGTTGTTTAGCATAAGTACACTAAGAGATAAAGATTCCATCAGCAGTCTGGGTGATCTGAAGACCTAGAAAATAACTCAGCTCTCCACACATACTCATTTCGAACTCTTGTATCATTGTTTTGACAAACATATCAACCAGCTCCTTTCGAGTGCTCCCAAATACTATATCATCCATGTAGATTTGAACAATCATTATTGCGGAGGGAGTTTGATAGATGAAAAGAGTTTTATCAACACTTCCTCTTACAAAGCCTTTCTGTAGTAGGAACTGGGTCAATCGCTCATACCAGGCACGAGGTGCCTGATTGAGCCCATAAAGGGCCTTTTTAAGTTTGTAGACATAGTCAGGATGTCGTGGATCCTCAAATCCTTTTGGATGTGAAACATACACCTCCTTTTGAAGCAAGCCATTCAGGAAAGCACTCTTAACATCCATTTGATAAAGTCGAATATTGAGCAAACATGCCATACCAAGCAACAAGCGAATGGAATCTAGACGTGCAACTGGAGCAAAAGTCTCATCGAAGTCTACACCTTCAACTTGAGAGTATCTCTGAGCAACGAGTCTTGCTTTGTGCGCGGACAATATTTCCTTCATTGTCAATCTTGTTCTTAAAGATCCATTTTGTGCCAACAACATTCACATCAGCAGGCTTTGGCACTAAATCTTAGTCATGGGCGAACGGGTCGAACCGAACAAACCGACCCGAGAAACCCAACGAATTTGGTTCTCGGCACCGAGTACAGACAGGAGCTGCAACCGATCGGCGAGAATGTTTTGCAATTTCGGAAGTCGGGTCGGGTCGGATCGGTAATCGGATACCGATTGGTTTTACCTAAACCGAGATTATGTTTGGTTCCCTATATAAAGCTAATGAGTTACTAACCTTATCTAATAATCGTGCCTATTTGTTTCTCCGCCTCCGTCTCTTTTTAAAGCTAGCAAAGTTCTCATTTTCCCGACATAATCTAATAGTCAGTAAGCAAAGATCATCTCGTTTCTTCTCCTTCATCAATTCTTCATCTTCTACAATCTCTTTTACTTTCTGAAACCTCTGTTGTTGTGAAAGACTTGGGTTTCAATCCATAGAAGAGAATTTGTTAGAGGTAAAGCTCTTCTTCTTTCTCCTTAATCGTTTCTTCGTTTGTTTCTTTTCTGTATAATTTCTTTCTTAGTCTTTATCAGCTCAGATTTTGAAGTTTAAACCCTTAATCCTAAAATTCTCCAAATCGATTTGGAGAATTTTAGGGTTAAGGGTTTAAACTTCAAAATCTGAAATTAAGATGACTTAATCTGGGTTTTGTGCTTTGTTTACTGTTCTTATTTGTTTATGTGTATCTATTAGTATTAGTACTAGTATCTATTGTAGCATTTTAGGTTTTAAGGAATGTTTTCAAACTTCCAAATGAGAGTTGATCGATTCTTCTTATGGTTTTGTAATTTGTTTATGCTCCTTGTATTGTGTAGCTGTATAAATGTAGCAATTTAGTGTTCGGGTTTATTTTAGAGTTTCTAAACTTCAAAATCAGAGATATGTCAAATGTTTTGTACTTTGATTATTGTCGTGTCTTGTATGTGTATTATATAGACAAATATTAACTATTATTGTCATTACTCTTTGCCATGAGGTACTTTGATTACTCTTTGCCACGACAACATAAGACTAATACAAAAACAACACAACTATAATACACATACAAAACCATTATTGTCGTGTTTTGTATGTGTATTATAGTTGTGTTGTTTTTGTATTAGTCTTGTGTTGACTGTTATGTCTTGTTTTTTTATTATTCTTGTGTTGCTTGTTATGTCTTTGTCTATTATATTTGTGATAACCCAGTTTTGTGTAACTTTTGTAGATGTCTGAAGAACACCATGAGAAAGACCCGCTGCTTGAACCTGAGGTTACTGAAGAGGTTGAAACTGGAAAGACGCGTAAAGCACCAGCATCTGCTTCTGCTAAGCCACCAAGACCACATAAGAAGTATTCTAAAAGATCAGTTGTATGGCAGCATTTTCTGCAAAGGGATGACGAACCCACAAAGAGCTATTGTAGGTACTATGGTCAAGAGATGAATTGCGATTCAAAAACCATTGGCACTAGTCCGATGTTAGGCCACTTAAAAATCTGCAAGCAGTACAAGGATTATGATGACAAGGAAAAACAGAAGGTTCTAAGTGGTGATGGTGCTGGGCATTTGAAGGAAATCAAGTTTGATCCGCTGGTATTTAGAAGATCAGTTAATGAGATGGTTGTGGTAAATGAGTTGCCATTCTCCTTTGTCGAATCTGAGGGCTGGAAACGCTTTTGTTCGAATGTCTTGCCTCTCTAGAAGACATTTTCGAGAAGGACTTGTACACGAGATATAGTTGGACTTTATCTGCAAGAGAAAGCTGCTTTGAAGAATCTGTTTGGGGTTGAGAAACAACGGGTTTCTATGACTACGGACATATGGACAAGTCCTGTAACCTCTTACAACTACATGGTGATCACAGCTCATTGGATCAATGCTCAGTGGGAAATGCAGAAGAGGATTCTCAGCTTTAAGGTCATCACTGACCACAAAGGCGACACCATTGCAGGACAACTGATGGATTGCTTAGAAGAATGGGGTATTGAGAAGGTTTTTATAGTGACAGTTGATAATGCAAAGAGTAATGACAAGGCGCTGGATGTTTTTAAAGATGAGTTAAGGCTGAGAGGAGGAGAAGCATTTGTTACAGATGGGGATTTCTTACATATGCGTTGCTGTGCACACATTCTGAATTTGATTGTTGGAGTNTAACCTTATCTAATAATCGTGCCTATTTGTTTCTCCGCCTCCGTCTCTTTTTAAAGCTAGCAAAGTTCTCATTTTCCCGACATAATCTAATAGTCAGTAAGCAAAGATCATCTCGTTTCTTCTCCTTCATCAATTCTTCATCTTCTACAATATCTTTTATTTTCTGAAACCTCTGTTGTTGTGAAAGACTTGGTNCTTTTTCTAGGCTTAGGTCTTTTGCAATGAGGTGTGAAACAGGAAAAGTCAATAGAGGTAGCTTGCCATTAGATGTTATCACACGTTANTTCTTCGTTTGTTTCTTTTCTGTATAATTTCTTTCTTAGTCTTTATGAGCTCAGATTTTGAAGTTTAAACCCTTAACCCTAAAATTCTCCAAATCGATTTGGAAATTTTAGGGTTATGGGTTTAAACTTCAAAATCTGAAATTAAGATGACTTAATCTGGGTTTTGTGCTTTGTTTACTGTTCTTATTTGTTTATGTGTATCTATTAGTATTAGTACTAGTATCTATTGTAGCATTTTAGGTTTTAAGGAATGTTTTCAAACTTCCAAATGAGAGTTGATCGATTCTTCTTATGGTTTTGTAATTTGTTTATGCTCCTTGTATTGTGTAGCTGTATAAGTGTAGCAATTTAGTGTTAGGGTTTATTTTAGAGTTTCTAAACTTCAAAATCAGAGATATGTCAAATGTTTTGTACTTTGATTATTGTCGTGTCTTGTATGTGTATTATATATACAACTATTATCTATTATTGTCATTACTCTTTGCCATGAGGTACTTTGATTACTCTTTGCCACGACAACACAAGACTAATACAAAAACAACACAAATATAATACACATACAAAACCATTATTGTTGTGTCTTGTATGTGTATTATAGTTGTGTTGTTTTTGTATTAGTCTGGTATTGACTGTTATGTCTTGGTTTTTTTATTATTCTTGTGTTGCTTGTTATGTCTTTGTCTATTATATTTGTGATAATCCAGTTTTGTGTAACTTTTGTAGATGTCTGAAGAACACCATGAGAAAGACCCGCTGCTTGAACCTGAGGTTACTGAAGAGGTTGAAACTGGAAAGACGCGTAAAGCACCAGCATCTGCTTCTGCTAAGCCACCAAGACCACATAAGAAGTATTCTAAAAGATCAGTTGTATGGCAGCATTTTCTGCAAAGGGATGACGAACCCACAAAGAGCTATTGTAGGTACTATGGTCAAGAGATGAATTGCGATTCAAAAACCATTGGCACTAGTCCGATGTTAGGCCACTTAAAAATCTGCAAGCAGTACAAGGATTATGATGACAAGGAAAAACAGAAGGTTCTAAGTGGTGATGGTGCTGGGCATTTGAAGGAAATCAAGTTTGATCCGCTGGTATTTAGAAGATCAGTTAATGAGATGGTTGTGGTAAATGAGTTGCCATTCTCCTTTGTCGAATCTGAGGGCTGGAAACGCTTTTGTTCGAATGTCTTGCCTCTCTAGAAGACATTTTCGAGAAGGACTTGTACACGAGATATAGTTGGACTTTATCTGCAAGAGAAAGCTGCTTTGAAGAATCTGTTTGGGGTTGAGAAACTACGGGTTTCTCTGACTACGGACATATGGACAAGTCCTGTAACCTCTTACAACTACATGGTGATCACAACTCATTGGATCAATGCTCAGTGGGAAATGCAGAAGAGGATTCTCAGCTTTAAGGTTATCACTGACCACAAAGGCGACACCATTGCAGGACAACTGATGGATTGCTAAGAAGAATGGGGTATTGAGAAGGTTTTTACAGTGACAGTTGATAATGCAAAGAGTAATGACAAGGCGCTGGATGTTTTTAAAGATGAGTTAAGGCTGAGAGGAGGAGAAGCATTAGTTACAGATGGGGATTTCTTACATATGCGTTGCTGTGCACACATTCTGAATTTGATTGTTGGAGATGGTTTGAAAGAGTCAAATCCGAGTATTGTTGCCATCAGAAATGCAATCAAGTATGTGAGATCATCTTTTTCTAGGCTTAGGTCTTTTGCAATGAGGTGTGAAACAGGAAAAGTTAATAGAGGTAGCTTGCCATTAGATGTTATCACATTCTGGAACTCGACTTATCTTATGTTAAATTCTGCTTTGAAGCTGAGAGTTGCGTTTGAGAAGATGGCGGCTGAAGACAAACTCTATTGTGATTATTTTGAGGAAATAGAGGAGAAGACAAAGAAAAAGGGAGTTGGACCACCTGCTGATTCTGATTGGGAGGAAGTTTGAAGATTGGTGAAGTTTCTGAAAATCTTCTACAAGTGTACTTTGACCTTCTCAGCTTCAAAGTCAGTCACTTCTACACTATGTTATAGTGAAATTGTGGACATCGAGAGGAGTCTCATTGCTAAGTGTGGCAGCTCCGATGAAAAGATCAGAAAGCAAGCTCATATCATGAGAGATAAGTTCGAGAAATACTGGGATGGATTGCATAACATGAATCCTCTAGTGATTATGGCAAGTGTTTTTGATCCTCGCAATAAGTTGAAGTTTGCTTCCCTCTGCTTCGATCAGCTATATGGTAAGGACACCATAGAGAGTAAGCACCTTAATTCTTCAATAGAATTGGCAATGAAAAAGTTGTATGAAGATTACAGTTCCAGGCTGAGCCAAGCAGTATACAACGAAGCTCCTACAATGTTTGACCCGCCTGTCATGTGTGACCTGTCGGATGATGAAGATTGTGAACGGATGGACACACTTTACAATCAGATGGTTGACTTAAGGAGAACTGAAGATGGTTGCAGTGAGTTGCAGATTTATTTGTCT
>NC_025691.1:193452-206482 GCF_000633955.1 Camelina sativa
GCTAGCTTATCATAATGGTCTGTAATGGTTCCCAAATGTAAGACAAGGAATTGTCAAGTATTTGTACTTGTTTTGGCTCTTTTATTAGGTAATTTCGGGTGGAATTAACCGAAATTTGAAATGTTTCGGTTAATTTCGGAAGACAAATAAAAATCGATAACCGACCCGTATAAACCGAGTACCGACCGACCCGAACCAAAATCTGGTTCGGTTAAATTCGGTTAAATTTTTTCAAACCCGAAATTACCTCAAAACCGAAAGACCCGACCCGAAAAACCCGACTTCACCGTTTGCCCAGGACTACTAAATCTCATACATCAAATCTTGTAAACTGCTCTAACTCCTCATGACATGCATTGTACCAAAACTCATCCTCAAGAGCTGCTAAAATATTCTTTGGCTCAAGTTGAGATACAAAGCAGGAGTATTGAAACAATTCAATATGTGCTACAAAGCAGGATTGTTGCAACATTTCCTGAAAGTTCAGTTTAACATGTCGAGTCGTTCTTTCATCCATGTTCCCAGTTACATCTGCTGCGGAGTGATTCTTATGGACCTGCAGTTGATTTGGAACAACTAAGACTTCTGATGACTCATCCTTTTCATCTTTTTCACACGATGTAATTTCTTCAGTGTTCTTTTGAATATGTGGTTCTACAACGGCACATGTTGAATCTCTTGTTCATCATCTTCAATAAGAACAAGCACTGATCTACTCCTGTCATCGAATACCACATTAACAGAGTCAACCACCGTTCTTGTTCTTTTGTTAAAGACTCTATAGGCTGTACTGTTATTTGAATAACCCAAGAACAGTCCTTCATCGCTTCTAGAATCAAACTTCCCCAAGTGATCCTAGTCATTTAGAATGTAACACACAGAGCCAAAAATGTGAAAATAGGCTAAGTTTGGTGTTTTCCCTTTCCAAATCTCATAGGGAGTGGTCTTAGTGCCAGGTTTAACATAGACCCTATTGATGACATAGAATGCAGTGCTTATGGCCTCTGCCCAGAATTTTTGCGGAACATTATTCCCGAGAAGCATAGCTTGAGCCATTTCTTGTAAGGTTCTATTCTTCCGTTCTACAACCCCATTCTGCTGTGGTGTTCTTGGTGCAGCATACAAATGTCGAATTTCTTGCCAGTGGCAGAATCTCTCAAACTCCTCATTCTGAAACTCACCTCCATGATCACTTCTGATCTGAACAATGCTTCCTTTTTCAGTTTGAAGTTGCAGTGCAAGAATTTTGAAACTTTCTACTGCTTCAGACTTTTCTCTTAAGAAACGTACCCATGTATACCTTGAGAAATCATCTACCAAGACAAAGATGTAATTCTTCCCATTTATGCTCTCTACCTGTATTGGCCCCATGAGATCCATATGGATCAATTCAAGCACCCTTTTTGAACCTATGGCTTCAACTCTTTTATGATTCACCCTTACTTGTTTTCCTTTGTTACATGCTTCACACACAGAATCAAGTTTATCACCAAGTTTAGGCATCCCTCGGACCAGTCCTCCATTAACAATCTTTACCAAGCTCTGCACATTCATATGTCCCAATCTCTTGTGCCAAAGTTCAACTTCCAACACAGTTGCAGCTAAGCATGTTGACGAAGGTTTTCACATGTAGCAATTGTTGCCAGATCTAATCCCAAACAACACGGTATTGTTGTTTTCATCTACAGCTTGACAGTCGATTTTTGTGAAGATCACTCTTAGGCCTTCATCTCAAAGTTGACTTATGCTGATCAAATTGGCCTTAATCCCCTCAACAAAGTACACGTTGATTAATGAGGGCTGATTATTATCCTCAAGTTGTCCTTTACCTCTGATAAAGTCTTTTCCACCATCACCGAAGGTTACTTTTCCACCAGGAATTTGTTCATAAGCTGATAGGATGTTTAGATTTCCAGTCATGTGATGCGAACAGCCGCTATCAAAATACCAAGGATTCCCACCTTCACTGCTTGTTGATGTAAAAGCCACTTGTGCTCTAGAGTCTTCTTCTGCAAATGTTATTCTAGAGAGATTACAATAGAGGTTGATTTCCTCAGTCTCTTGAATTGCTAGATTATACATCCTTTCATTGTTCTCTGAATCCTTACTGTAAAGGTCCTTTTTAGCTCCCCAGACTTGATAAAAATGAAGTGGATCGATGAAACATTTTCTAGCCATCCAAAGCTCCTTGATTTTGTTCTTAAACTTGAAACAAAAAGATCTGATATGCCCTGTTTTGCCACAGTGAAAACACTAATATATTCTACATCCACACTGTGATTTAGTCCAACCTCTTTGCTTAGATTGAAATTGAGTGTTTCCGCTAGGTGCTACAGGGACCTTCTGTTGTACCATTTTTTCCAGAATGTTAGACTCTGTTTCATGATTTGCTTTGCTCTTAACAAAACTCACAGATTTATCTCGGGACAACAGCTCGACAGTCTCTTACTTGCGGTAGCCCAGACCTCGATGCTGAGATCCTACAATTCCCATTGACAGAATTTCATCCAGCTTTGGACCTCCATTGTTTAACATCCTGATTTTTTTGTGATTATCATTCAACTCCCTTTCTAACCTTGTCGATCTTTCCTTCTCCAAACCATACTCTTCTTGTAAATTTTGTAGTTTCTTCTCAAACAGCTCCTTTTCTGTAGGAGGAAGTTTCTCGCCGATCACTACTTCAGCCTTCCTTTCTTCAAGCATGTTGACTTTGGCTTCCAATTTCAATTTCTCCTTGACAAGTAACAGCTTTTCATTACACAACTGAATCCAATTGTCATACAAAACACAGTAGCTCTCTTTTGTAACAGACTCATCCTCATCTTCATCTTCATCTGAGCTCTCAACTGGTATGTCATCGCTCTTGACACTGAAAGCAAAGAGATTAAGCATCCCTTCTTCTTCATCACTTTCTGACTCTGAATCACTATAACTCAAAAACGACTTGTTCTTTGCTTTCTGCAAATTTGGACATTCAGTTTTCAAATGACCAATTCCTTTACACTCAAAACATTTCATCTCCTTCCTCTTTGTCAAAGGACATTCAGGTTTGTAGTGCCCAAAAACACTGCACTCATGACATTGCACATCTTTTCTATGATCAGCCTTCTCCTTATCAGTCATGTTGAAACGATTGTTAGGTCTATCAGCATCGTTTCTGTTCCAGCGAGAGGTCTCTTTTCCTTGACCTTTTTCAACACGTTTCAGGACCTTTCCAAAGTTCCTTGCCATTAACGACATATTCTCCTTAATTTCTTTCAACTGATCACTTGTATCATCTGCCTTGAAAGCAATTCCTTGACCATGAATTCTTAATTCTTCATCAACTTCCATTTCTTCAGACTTCAGCATACCAACTAAATCAGCAAACTTCAAAGTGTCAGTGTTTCCTGAGACCCTCATGACTGCTTTGTGAGCTGCGTATTTTGACGGCAAGCATCTGATTAATTTTTTAACCATCTTCGTATTCTTGTAGATTTTGCCAAGATTCTTTGCCTCATTTGCAATAGCACTCATCTTGGCACTGAACTGTGAGATAGTTTCTTCTGGATCCATCCTTAAAACTTCAAATTGAGAGGCAAGCTGATCCAACCTTGTTCGTTTGAAACTTGAGTTACCTTCATGCGACTTCTCCAGGATATCCCAAGCATCTTTAGCTGACTCACATCCTTGAACAAGTTTAAACTCATCATCGTTTACAGCTCCAAATATAGCATTAAGAGCTTTAGCATTATACTTTGATAAGCTCTTCTCTTCTACCGTCCAGCGGGCCTTAGGCTTAGTGATCTTGTCACCACCTTCAGTTTTTTCATACGGGGGTTCCCAGCCTTCCTCAACAGCTGTCCAAGCATCCTCTCCTAGATTTCGGATCAACTGAACCATTCGGACTTTCCAACGACCATAACCACGATCATCCAACATCACAGGCTTCTGAAGCATCATCATTTCGTTAACTGAATCCATCACTGTCTCAAGATCTCAACCTGTGTCGAGTATCAAGCTCTCGTCGGTTGACTGCTCTGATACCAAGTGTAAAAACAAGATGTAGACAGAAACGAAAAGAACTTCTATCTATATTAAGAATCACTTAAACAACCTTACAAGGAGTGTTTAATCAGATTTACACACCGCTAAACTAGCTTGTCACTGACCAATTCTTAATCTACCCAAAAACACAAAAGAACCTAAAAGCATATTTCTTTGCTCAAGACTCTATGAAAATCCCTAAAACGGTCGAACCACATGTTCACATTGATAAAACTATATATAGGATACATTCAATGACCTATTTCCCTAATATGGATAATGTTAAATCTTCTTTGCATATATGCATATATCTTGTACTCCAATCAAAGGATCTTCAATAATAAAGCCACGTCACCAAAAGTCCGTTTCTGATTAAACCCGAACCAATCTTCCAGAGTCCTACATACCAGCATTGTAGTACTCAAAACCTTCATGCTTACAATTTCTTCTTCTTTGTAAGAAATTAATCAGATCGTTATCTATAGGAAGAGAACAAAAGCAAATCCATTTGAAATAGAAATATAACAAAATGGGAGACCCGTTGAGGCAACAAGTAAGAAGACCTTGAAGCAATGAAAACAACCAACATTAATTTATATCCCTATGTAATACATAATAAACAAACAAACATACAAATAAATGTTGCATCGACGGGGCCTACAAATACACTAGGGGTCATACTGGTAACCATTAGAAGAACAAAAAAAAGGAATAAAAAGAACAATACATAATGGAATAAACAGTTTTTGAAGAATGAAAGGAAAATCTGCAAAGAATGAACTAAATAGTAAATGGTAATCAAACAATAAAAAAATATTTTTAAATATAGTAAATATTAAATAAATCAAATTCAATATTAATACTAATACTACTTCTAATGTATATACAATGAATTTTTCATTTTTTAAAAAAATTGTAAATTAAATTTTAGATATGTCATATTAAATATTAATATTTAATATTAACTTACAATATAATTTTAAAGGTAATTTAATTTTTTTTAGTTTTTATTTACGATATAAACATGAGTCTTTTAAATTTATTTTACTATTCATATATGGTTTTCAAATAGCCTTAAGATTAGTTCAACATGAAATTCATATCAAAATTATTTTTTCTGTCAATACATTATGAAAATATGAAAATTATTATATTAGAAAATTGAATATTATTAATAAACTTATTTTTTATTTATTTTAAAATATAAAAACGAATTTTAATATTTGTTCTTTTTTCTATTCTGGTCTTCATCAATTTTGGAGAGGAACACTTTTGTTCTATTGTTTCTTATTTTTTTTAGAATGTAGAGGAATGTAAAGGAAAAATTATTACTATCAAATAGTAAAAAAATTGTGGAATAGAGAGGAATATCACATTCCTCATTGTTTTGTTCCTAAAATGTGGTCATCAATTGAAGCCTAGTAGAGAAGAAAAGGCCAAAATATGATTACTGCGTCCCTAAATATATAATAGTATGAATTACCGACGTACGTATATAATAGAGAAAACGCGATTATTGATACGTGAATGAAGCCGTAGAAGCTAGGAGCCACACACACACTCCTGTCTTTTTCATGTGGGTACCCTATTTTCTAGTAGCCCAGCCCCACGCCCTATCACTTACGTACTCCTTTATCGTAATGAATAGTTATCCGATTTCTTTGAACAAAAAGAAAGTTAAAAAAAAAAAAAAAAACAAGTTTGTTAGAGCAAGGCCAGTGATAGTTCTTAGTGGATTGCTATTAGAGTTACTGGATCAAAAATAATTCAAAAACAAAAAGAAAAGCCCAAAAACATGAGAATTGATACTCAAGTGAGCATCCAAAGAACGGTTGAAGTAACCCTATGTGGCCTCTTCTGATTGGATGTATCTCAAAATATAAAAGATCAAAAAAAACAATTTCTCATTTTCTTCCTTTTCTTTTGCCGACCCTTTCTCTCTCTCTTTCTCCTCTCGACGACAGAGAAACGATTCAATCCTTCCTCAGTTTCGATCGATTCAATCGACAAAACAGTTTTTCCGGGCTAAAGAGGTGAGTGTTTGCCCTGATAACGATTTCTGTTCGGTTCTGGTTACAAGGGTTATTAATCTCGAATTCTCGATCCGACGATTCGAGCCTGACGGCAATCGATCTCTGGTTCCAGGGGTTATTAATCCCGATCCGACGAGTAGGACAGCGAGAGACGGCGATGGGACGGCAAGGGGCACCGGAAAGGTTAGTTTTCATTGTTCAATCAAAATAGGGATTGTCAATGGTCATGCAAAAAGAATCTGAGTTTTAGGTTTGGTTTCGTAGGTGAGACACGATTCAGAGGTGATGGAGCACCAAGATTGAATCAGAGGACGATTCAGATTGAACTCCATCACCTCGGATTGCCGGAGAGATTGTGTCTCCTTCTCTCTTTCTCCCTCCTCCACGGTTTGCTTCCCAACTTTGCTTGTTCTATTTTTTTTTTTTTATCTATGTTAGCTGATGGAGAACCAAGATTGAATTCTATTTGTATTCTTTGTGATGTTATGTGTTGTCTATCTAAGACGAGAGTTATGGTGTTTGGTGAATCATTTTCATGCTTTCGGAGTTGTGGTGTTCTATTGTTGTGATGTAAGAAGGAAGAGCCATTCGTGGAAGCCATATGTAGCTGCCACTGATATGTGGGATGAGAGTCAAGCCTATCAAGGTCTGTTTTGTCTGTTTGTCTGCTTTACTTCACTCATGGATGATTGTCCGATAATGTAGATGATTTGTTTTGTGATGTGTCTTTCTTGTAGGTGCATTTTGGTTGTGGAACACACATAACAGAACAAGGCAAGTTATGTTCATTCTGTTGATTTGTGGACTCGATGAAGTAGGCTTCTCGCTAAGCCAAATTGAAAGAGCCAAACTCAAAGCAATCCAGCTTCTCTCTCTCTCCTCCATGGTTTGTCTTCCAAATTTGTTGCTTCATTTATTTTATTTTTTCGTTTTGATCTCTGTTGATGTTCTGTATTGTGTTGCTGAAAGGAGACAGTGGTGTGTAGCTGAGATGTTCTCCGTTATGGGAATTGAAGATACATCTTTCTGATTCTTGATGATGGTTACAGTAAGCATCACTTTAGTCTCTATTTACTTAAAAATTTTGATTCCATAAAACTAAGAAACGATTCTAACTACTTAAAGATGTTCACTGTGTTCTGACAGGAACAATAGGCGGCTGACATTGGCTGATTTCATTGATCATCCAGATTGTGGAGACTGTTTTAAAACCAGGTACATTCTGATCTTTTCATGTATGTTGTAACATGTTCTCGGCTTGGTAGCAAGTGATTGTTGTTTTGTTTTGAAAAATGGTGCTTGGATCCTATTTGAAAAAGAAGATGCTTTGCTGCTTTTGTTTGTATTATAAAGAAAATTGAGTCATTCATGTAAATGATTGCATTTGAAAATAGGCTTGACTTTAAAGACTACTTTTTGAAAATCTTTTTTAAAAAATTTGACATCATGTCTGATAAGATATGATGCTACTAAAGCTGATGGTTGCAAATCATAAAACAAAAAACCATAATTTTTTCAATTTTAAACTATCTAGGTTTCAACTAACAATTTGTGTTTCAAGTTTACATCTAACTATACTGTTAGTGTATATTCCTCTTCCGCAAACACACATTACAAAAGTAAACACCTTCGTTACAATCTAATCCAATTACAATCTAATCAACGTAAACTCAGACTTTTCAGTTGTCTAATCTTGGATAGATACACGTTTATAGTGCATCTATCTCTGTCTAAACACACCTTTAGGTCAATATAAACCCTTACCAAGTTCCATTTACTCTAATTCTGAACTTAACCCTTTTATCTAATACTCTAGTTATGAGTTCTTCAAACCCTTATAGTTATCCTCCTAATACTTATATGGATCTGTTGAATTCTCAACAGGATTCTCAGCCTAATCAGTATACCACCCCACTCCCTTCTCAACCTGTCGACTACATCCCCACATTCTCTTCTCAGCCTGTCCAAATTAGCACACCATCTGTCACTGAAGACTGTATTGACCTTAGTGTCGACGAGAATGAAGAAGAAGCCGGTAGAGGAAGTAGGACAAGGTGGAGTACCGAGGAGGATATTACTCTCATTAGTGCCTGGTTAAATACCAGCAAAGACCCGGTTGTTAGTAATTTGCAAAAGTTTGGTTCCTTCTGGAAGAGAATTGCCGAGTACTTCCAAGCAAGTGAGAAGGCATCGAGTACACATACTAGAGGGTCGTCGCAATGTAAGGCTAGGTGGAGCAAGATAAACCACCAAGTGAACAAATTTGTTGGGTGTTACACACAAGCCAGTGCAAGAAGGAAGAGTGGAGAATCTGAAGATGATGTTATGTCTATGGCATGTCAGCTTTACAAGAATGATATGGGTAAGCCATTTGTTCTAGGGCATTACTGGAGGGCACTCAAGCATGATCAGAAATGGATCTCGGAGGATTCAAACAAGAAGGCTAAGCTTGATTCAGACGGAGCATACGTTTCGACTTCAACAAATGATGGCGCTGAACAGAGGCCTCCGGGTGTTAAAGCTTCGAAGAAGAAAGGTAAGCAACCGGTAGTTAGTAATGATGGTGAGGATGTCTCTACGAGAAAACTGGATAAGATTATAGCCATGAAGGATAAGGAACAAGAGGCAAAAGATAGGCAAGGCAAAATGAGATTGCTTGAGAGTCTCCTTAACAAGCCTGACCTTACACAAGCTCAAGTCACACTCAGAGACAAGCTAACTGACCAACTGTTGTCAAACACTTAGGTTGAGTCTCGACTTTGAGCTTTGTTGTGTTATGATTTACGTTTTTTATATATGCAAATCTTCTTGTTTTGTTTATGTTTAATCATCTGTTTATGTCTCAACTTTGAGCTTTGTTGTGTTATGATTTACGTTTCTGATTAAGACATTTGTTATGTTTCAGGTTGTTGGGGTCCATGCGACATGTGAAGCTGTTTGTACTCTAATGAAGGTGGAACTGTTTTTTGGTGAATCCCGTGAAGGTGGGCCTGTGTTTTGGTGAGTCCCGTGAAGGTGGTCATGTTCTGTTAAGAACCGTGAAGCTGTTTGTATGCGACATGTTGTTTTTTGTATGTTTGTATGTTTCTCGGTGGTCCTAGTGACTTGTGAATCATTTTCGGCCTGTTATGTTTTGCCTTTTCTATATATTGGCCACATATCAGATTCATTCGTATCATCCTTCTTTTCATTTCTTGTATCTCTCATTCGGATTGTAGGTTTTTTTTTTAAGTTGTAAACTTTTAAAACCATAACCTTGTTCTCAAACAGTTTCTATCTTCTAAACCCAAAAACAAAAAAACCATTTATCCACAATAAAGGATCAAATTTTCTATCTTTAAACCCACAAATATTTTAACAAGATGTCAAGTTGGAGTTCTGATCAAGAAGTTGATGATATGGTAGAGGAAGAAGTTGACAGTATAGTGGAGGAAATTCAGAACCATTGGACTCAATCGGAAGATCCACAATTACCAGTTTTCAGAAGAGTGCACATTAATAGAGACCGAGAAGGAGGCCACAATCGGTTATGGAATGATTATTTTAGTGAGAATCCCACTTACACTCAAGGTATGTTTCGCCGTCGATTTAGAATGAACAAACCGTTATTCTTGCGTATTGTTAATAGTATTGAACATGGGGTCCCTTACTTCAAACAAAGACGAGATGCAACTGGAAGGCTCGGTCTTTCTGCACTTCAAAAATGTACGGCAGCAATTCGTATGATGGCATACGGAAGTGCAGCAGATATGATGGACGAATATCTACGACTTGCTGACACCACTGCGCACAAATGCCTTGAAGAATTTGTTAGCGGAGTTATAAATCTTTTCGGAGAAGAGTACCTCAGAAGGCCTACAGCGGAAGACCTCCAACGATTACTGAATATTGGAGAATATCGTGGTTTTCCCGGAATGATAGGGAGCATAGATTGTATGCATTGGAAGTGGAAGAATTGTCCGACGGCATGGAAAGGACAGTATTCACGTGGATCTGGAAAACCGACAATCGTACTAGAGGCTGTGGCATCGCAAGATTTATGGATTTGGCACGCTTTTTTCGGACCACCAGGTACATTAAATGATATCAATGTTTTGGACCGCTCACCAGTGTTCGATGATATACTAGAGGGTCGAGCTCCTAGAATTACCTACGTTGTCAATGGATGGCAATACAAAATGGCGTACTATCTCACTGACGGTATCTATCCAAAATGGGCAACTTTCATCCAATCAATTACACTTCCACAAGGTCAAAAAAACCAACTCTTTGCTAGATATCAAGAAGCATGTCGAAAAGATGTAGAGCGTGCATTTGGAGTTTTGCAGGCTCGATTTGCAATCGTAAAGAATCCCGCACTTTTTTTGGATAAAGCAAAAATAGGCAAGATAATGAGAGCTTGTATAATATTGCATAACATGATAGTGGAAGACGAACGACATGAATATAGTTTCTACGATCCATCAGAGTTTTATCAAGGAGAAGGAAGCGGAACTTCTCATGTGGATTTATCATATTCAACAGATAGGCCAACGAATCTCCATAATATAATGACCATGCGAAATGACGTTCGGGATCCAAAAATGCATGACCGCCTTCAAAAAGACTTGATTGAACATATCTGGCAAAAATTTGGTGCAACCCAACAATAGAACGGATTTAATTTATTTTTCCGTAGCTCGTTTCTTCTATTATAATTTATATTTGTCTATTTTCCCCGATTTTGTAAAATATGTTTAGTATTTCTGAATTCTGTAAAATGTTTTTATTTCTAATATAAGTAACTAATATTACTTATTTTTCAATTTAAAATTATTTAAATTTGAAAATTAATAAACAATAATTTTAATGATTGAGAAACCTATGTGGGTTACTCTAGTGGAAGGAAGAATTTTGATAAGTACTTAATGGGTTATTTTGATTAGATTAATAAAAATTATATAATTAATTTAATTGTGAGTAACCCATATGGGTTACTCCATTGGCCTTGCTCTTACTCTTTCTTTTTTCTTTACCAATAGTTTCGTTTTGTTTGTGTTAGTTTAGCATTAATAAGCATTTTGTTTTAATTATATAATCTTGCGAATTAAAGGACTTTTACTATCCCTTCTTGAATCTTGGTATCATCCCCAAAAAAAAAAAATTATGAGGAAGACACGAATGTATTAGTTATGTTATTATACAAAAAACGTGTACATTAAAATTAAAAAGAAAAGTATTACTAATTAATAAGAAGTTGACGAGCTTAAACAATGGCAAAATGCGATAGTTAGATGGGATTCGAGAAAAACAAGATCAACCAACAATAAAAGTGGTTGCATCTTCCTAAAAAGGACTGGACGAGTTTTTTTATAATCAAATAAGCGTGATTAGTGGAAGTATATATTATTAAACGGAGTAGTATAAAATTTGTCTTCAAGTAAGTAATAATGGTTTATTTGCATGTAAATCAAATCAAGACCCTTCCTTCTTCAATCAACGTTTAGTGGACAAATCACACGTGGCGTTTCAGTAGATCTTAATTATTGGATTAGGCAAAGCAGGTGCAGTTGTGGGCCCCTCTCTAATTACATTGTGTTTTTTATATATCCATGCAACGGTTTAAAATATTATTACTATTAGACTCATTAGGATTCCACCAATATAATTGTTGAATAAACATTTATAAAAATAACGTCGTCACTGATGCTTTGATTAATCAAACAATTAATCCAAATGAAAAATGAATTATGATTAGAGAAAGACAAACGAAATAATGACCAAAATGCCGTATATATAATAATGGCCAATGGGTACAAATTGCAAGGTATAATTCAGAATTAATATATACTTCTATAAAAAAGGAGAAATTATGATTTTTTTTTTTTGTAGAAAAAAGCCTGCGTTTACAGAGGCCCAAACATCAATGCACGAATAATGTAAGTGTACCTAGTAAACAAGTAAAGTGTATTGTACCACAAAAATACAAAATTGATTTATCTTTTTGCTTATGTTTTCAATCATTTAAAAAGTAAAAAAAAAAATAAAAAAAATTGTCCAGTCCACAATGTTGTTACACGAACACGACGACAGTAAAAAGTACGATATACATTCATTCAACCATATAAAAAATGTATAGAAGAATGAACGAATGGCTAGAAATGTGTAAATGTAAATAATAAATGTTGAAGGGTTATTAAATCCACAACGTCCCTTCTCTCGAGATGAGACTCTCTTCTTCGCTCTGTCTATCTCTCTTTGGAATAAAGAAAAGAAAAAAGAGATAAGGGGAAAGCAACTTTTAATCTGATTTTTGTGAGAGAGGATCATCATTTCATCACTCCGAGTGAGAGAGAGAGAGAGAGTCCCCATATGAGCAGAAGAAAGCAGTCAGAATTTTTCAATAATTGTATGTACCAAATTCTCTCTATTCTTCTCACTCTTTTGTTTTCATTTAAAAGTTATATTAACTCTTACAGTTACACAACTTACAAAGCCGCACTGAAATCCTCATTTGCTTTAATCTTCTCTTCTCTCTCTCTCTCTCTACTTACTCCTCCATGGAAGCTACTGAGTTATGATCCTTGCCCTTACCGGATCTGACGGCTCTTAAAACTATGCTGAGAAACAAACCTAGAGCAGCCGTGACGAAGAAACAACAAGCATCGTCGTCTCTAATGGCTGATCAACCCCCAGTCCCAGTCCCACCACCTTCTTCTTCTTCTTCAAAACTCAACAACACTTGCCACTCTTCATCTTCTCTCTTTAGCTCCCCGAAGTTTAGGTTTTTTGCTTCAAAGATGACTCCTCCTTTTGACTCTGATTTCTCTCTCGTCAGCCCTACCTCGATCCTCGAAGCTAACCCATCATTCTTCTCCTCCAAAAACACTAAACCCACTACCTATTTCGAGCCCACGATCCCTAATCCCCAAAGGTTTCACCCACCTGACACCTTTGGCCTCGCCGATCTCGTCAAATACGGAGACAGTAAC
>NC_025691.1:207281-208088 GCF_000633955.1 Camelina sativa
CCTATTTCGAGCCCACGATCCCTAATCCCCAAAGGTTTCACCCACCTGACACCTTTGGCCTCGCCGATCTCGTCAAATACGGAGACAGTAACAGAGACCACTCGAGTAAACCTGTCAACAAGATGGTCCTTTTCGGCTCTAAACTCAGAGTCCAGATCCCATCAGCTGATTTTGGAACTAAAACCGGGATGAGATACCCTGCTCATGGTCATGGACAGGGACAGGGACAACTCAGTCCTTGTGTCCAGGCGAAGAAGGTCTTAGCCGTGAGCGAGGTTGACCAGACGGAGGACTACACGCGCGTCATATCTCACGGTCCAAACCCAACCATCACTCATATCTTCGACAACTCTGTTTTCGTGGAGGCTACTCCTTGCTCTGTTTCTTTACCACCACCACTAGTAGCCATGGCGATGGATACCACCAAGAACACGTAGACTTTCCTAAGCTATTGCTTCACCTGCAAGAAGAATCTTGACCAGAAACAAGACATCTATATATACAGGTCCGTCCACAATCTATCTATATCACTATATATATATATATATGGTCAGTCTGATCATGGAGTTGCAAAATCTAAACTTAATTGCAATGGTTGTGTGTGCAGAGGAGAGAAAGGGTTTTGCAGTAGCGAGTGCAGGTACCAGGAGATGCTTCTTGATCAAATGGAGACCTAGCACCCCACTCTTCATCTCTTCTATTTTAATGGTTCTTGATTTTGTCACAGCATCATCCTCTTCTTCTTTTCTCTGTTTTTTTTTTTTTTTTTTTTTTTTTTTTTTTTTTTTTTTTTTTTTTTTTTTTTTT
>NC_025691.1:208120-213957 GCF_000633955.1 Camelina sativa
TTTTTTTTTTTTTTTTTTTTTTATTGTATTTTTTTTGTGTTTGTTGTATTTCTTCTAGTCATAACCTTTCTCGCCTGCAGATATGTGAAAGATAGAGAGAGAGTTAATAACTTCTTCTTTTTTTGTCTCTGTGAGTGACTTGGAGAGCTGACTAATATCATAAATTTACAGAATACTGAGATCTTAATCAAAAACTCGAAAGCATCATCAATATTTACTATGACTCGCTCTTTGCGTTTTTTTCCTTTTTCAACTTTAACATTCATTCAAGATTACAATGTTTGAGACAACAAAGGCTGACTGATAGAGCCTCAACTCAACATATAAACTTTACAAAACCGGCACACAAGCCACAAAGATATGGAAGATACTCACAAAGGATTGATTGAGAGACTCCTTAGCGTACTCGTTTTGAAGATGTGCGCTGTTAGAGACAGTGCTAGTTATTTGCTATCGAGCCATTTCCCTTCATTTTTAATTTTATTAACCGGACCGGAAAGTAAACATCATTCTGAACCCTCAAACTCATTTTTTATCGAGAAATGTTTCTACTTTCTAGGAAGCTAACTGAACTCTTGTTTCATATTGTCATGTGACACGTTTTTCTTCATTATGAATAATCTAGTTTGGTTTAGTTTATATAGAAAAAGATCAACTGATTCGGTATACGAGTATAATTTTCTCATGTTATACCCGAAGGCTTTATCATCCATTATTAGTCCGGCCCCATAAAGACGGGCATAATATGGGCCGTTTCTATTATAGTCGCAGGTAAATGAGGTTAGTAGAGAGTAGAGACCCATATGAGGTTACATTCACGTTGAGGACCCCTGATATTTTTTTGAAATAGGCTCTTAAATTTCAGTATTAGAGCAGCTAGAAGCCCAATTTATGGATCCAATTCTGNTTTTTTTTTTTTTTTTTTTTTTTTTTTCTGTTGTTGATGTAGGGATCCAATTAAGATGATTTGACTGTAATATTAGGAACTCATATATGCAACATGGATTGTAATTATTTTGTTAATGGTGAAGTAAGTAAAGTGCCAATAAGAGTGATGAGAGGAAACTCATATGTGTTCAGACTTTGAATATGATGTCAGGTTCCTCCATATTTTGGCATTGGCCCACAAAAACTTAATTTAAAAGTGGCAGTATTATATAATTAGAGGCAAGTCTAAGTATTCTTTGTTGTAAATCAAGTGATTTTGTGAATAAGGAAGGAACATATATATGAAGAAACAAAGTTTTCATAAGTAAATTGAAGTGTACATATCCCTTTTGGGGTTCCCGTGACACCATGCATCATTGACCCTCTTTCATTTCATTTGCAGTGTACAGATGAAGGAATATAATACTTTTTTGTAGGTAAAAAAATGATTTGTCGTAAGAAAAAAATGTTACAAACGAATATTTATCTCTCTGATGTAATGAAACTGATCTTTCAATAGAAAGATGGGCCGAATCCGCCAGAGAGGTTCTCTCGTCCGTATTATGTTCATTGTCGTCGCTACACGACAATAACTCTTTTTTTCCTTTGGGTGCAGTTTCTAACAAAACAGTAAGTAACACACAAGTCGCCTTTATCTTTAATTTATTAAACAAATGCTGAAAGAAAAAAATAAAATAAATACAGATTCATGTACTATATATTATTCAAGAAGACAAGAAGATCTTAGCAAGATCCATGTACTATAAAAATTTGCCCCTGCCTTCACTTTAAAATTACATATTCGACTTCATTCCTCTAACCCCAAAAAAAAAAAACTATTTAAAGCAACAAAAACTAAAAACTGAGAGAAGTCCAAAAATCCACACGTGTGCGGTCAGGTCCTTATTATACACATGACGGTGGTGCCGATTTATTTTTAGTATTATTGCTTCACTTGTATTTGCTGCTTTTTTCTTCTTTTTTTTATTGTCAACCACTTGTACTCTCTCTGTCCCACAAAGAGCTTAAATTTTGCTCTCTTCTCTATAAAATTTTAAATTATAAGTATGTTCTTAAGTTTTTATATGAAATATATCAGTTTAATTTAAGCTAACTGATGAGCTATGTTATTAATCAGTTAAGAAAAAAAAACAAAAACAAAAAACACTGTAATAGTTAGATCGGTTCGTGTTAACCAAAGTAAAAAAGAAAAAAAAGAAAGTGGTTTGAATAAGAATATTTTATCGACGGTTCACTCGTGATTATATGGTCTATATGACTCGCATTATTGGATGCATCAAACATTCGACTTTATATATTTGATATTTAGTTGTTGGCTAGTTGACTCGTATTTCTTGCTTTTATTTTCTCCACCGTTTTATTTTTATTTATTTATTTGGGGATTCTTGAAAGTCTCATAACCGGCTTTGGTGGATATGATATCTAAACACGACATCACAATTCACAAGCTTAATAATATTTAATCACCGTTTGTTAAGAAAACCGAAAGAAAAACTAAACGAGAATAGTTTTTTCATCTTTAACGTTTTGAATCTCTCATTCGCCGCCAATATTACTCGTTTATGTAACATACACGCTGCAAACGTATTTTCTAAAACACCTTTTCGAAACTATTTGTGTTGGTTTCTACAGATTCATGTAAATGTATAAAAAAAGTCAAACATGCGCGAGAACGACATTATAGCATAATCTTAGTATGCATAAAAGAAACTCAAAAAGTTTGTTCTACTTGAAATTGTCTTCAAAGTATAAAACAAAGACATACTCCAACAGAATATGTAAAATCATAAGGGAAATTTACTACTCTAAATTAGGTAATATTACCAGAATCAACAAATCAGTGTTTTTGTTTTATGTTACAGGAAAAAACATAATTACAAAAATGTCATTGCCATGTGAGATGCCACGTTAGAAATCACTGACGTGTATTAAATAACTCAGCCGTAATGCGTTACAGAGGTAATGACGGCTGAGTTATGGTATGTTGCAGCTGATTTATGGAAAAAACATTTGAGTAAGAACGGACGACTGACTTAGAACATAACTCAGCCAATCGTTACAGCTGATTTAATGAAATCTGGTTGAGTTATACCATAACTCAGCCGCCCTTACGCCTGAGTTATAATCCGATGGTTAAGTTGTAAATTTTTTGCTGAGTTATCACTACGACAAGGCTGAATTATCATTCTGAATCTGGCTGAGTTATGAACAACGGCTGACTTATGAGATGTGGTTATGGCTGAGTTATGGTTAAGTTTTATAACTCAGCCGCCATGAGCTGACTTATCGTAAAATTCAGTCATTTTACGGCTGACTTAGTAGCAAAAGATTAATTACTAGAATAGAATATCATTCAGTTACGGCTGACTTATTTAACGATACGGCTGAGTTACAAATTTTCAGTTGAGTTATGACATTAAGCGGCTGAATTTGGTAACCATTTTTTGCTTTTTAATTACTGTGATATTATTCATGTTGCGGCTAAGTTATAATTTTGTTTGATGGCTGATTTAATTAGGCTGATTTACATGTTTGTTTGGTGGCTGACTTGCCACTTCGGATGCATCATCTATATCAGCATTCCATATCATCATCTTCTCCGGAAAGACGAAACGTCGTTTCTTCAACTCTTGTTCTTCAACTGGTTAAAAAGTGTTTTTCACCTTGTTCTTCCCCTTCTTTTTCTTATTGTTCTTCACTTCTTAATTACACCACTTCTTATTAATTTTCCTCATTCTTCTTCATTTTCTTTCATGAATCCAGTTCCGGTAATTGGGTAAAGAAACACAAATATGTATTTAACACTGACGATAGAGGGTGTAGAGTTGTGCAGATAGATGCAAAAACAACACACGACAAGCTTGTGAAGCTTATTTTTGATGACTACGGATTGAACGCGTTAATTCATGAGCTAAACACATGTTCTCGATGTAAACAAGTTGGGCACAATGCGAAAACTTGTCCGATGTAGTATTATTGTAATACATTTGTTTTATTTTGTGCAATAACTCAGGCGTCAAGCATTATAACTTAGCCGTCATATTAATCGACGAGACATTTCGTTTTCTGCTTTCAGATTATTCCTTGTGATAACTCAGCCAAAAATCATTATAACTCAGTCGTCATATAAATCGACGAGACCTTTCGTTTTCTCGTAAATACTATAACTCAGCCGTTAAGTAATATAAATCAATTGTTTGCTTTCAGATTATTTCTTGTGATAACTCAGCCACAAAACATTATAACTCAGCCGTCATATGAATCGACGAGGCCTTTCGTTTTCCCATAAATACTGCAACTCAGCCGTAAATTGTTTTTCGGGTTGTAACGTGGATTATGGAAGATGACGTGTATTTTAATTTGATGATGTGTATTTTTTATTATTTTTTAAATTAAAATCGAAAAAATAAATCCAAGAGGTAAATTGTAATTACACTCAGGACACTAAATATCTGCGCAATTTTTAGAAAATGTATTCATATCAGGAATAAACCAACTTTTGGATAACATCTGAGTATTTTTTTCAAATCATAATTCGCAGACGATTATTACGTACACGGAAAAACCCAAAATTTACTCCTACTTCTGTCTTTTAAAAAAGTTTTAATACACATTTCACATAGATTGAACAAAAAACTAAGACAAATTTTTCATCAAAACAATGTAAGAAATTTTTAAGACATTAGTAACTTTTTTTCCCTATTTTTACCAACAACTCATTTAATAATATCTTTTGATATCTAACTTAACATATTAATTTCTTAATTATCATTATATTTCACCTCTCATTTTTATATATGATTCTATTTTGTGAAACAATTAAATTATCATATTATTTATTATAATTAAAAAATAGTCTTATTTCCGGATATACCATAAGTTGAATTTTTAAAAATAAATATAAATTGTTCGATCTATAAAATATTCAAGCTTCAGTAATATTATTCCTTAAAAATAATATCTATTGAATTAAAAATTTTACTGAGTAACGGGTCAAAATTTGAATATTTAAATTCAATTTCATATTTTTTTGTTGAATTTTATAATTTTATATAATATAAAAAACTTTAAATAATTTATTTTAAAATACTTTTAATATACTGAAATTTGATATAAAAGTTAGAAACTATAAACACTCTAAATTGATTTGTTATAGCAATGTCAATAATATGTCACTATTATATGAAAGAATTTCAAGAAACCAAGTATATTAAAACAAAAAGTATAACAATATATTAAATTACTCTTAAAATAATAACTCGCTTTTAAAAAACCAAATTTACTAAATTATGTCTTATAATGACATTCAAGTCATGATGTAGAATATACATTGTTGAAATAACTCACATATATAACCTAATACAAAATATAAAATATACAAAATTTATATAAAATAAAATTTAACCAGTGTTATAGCACGGATACTTATCTTGAATCATCAACAAATATAGAACTTACAAAGTAGGTGTCTTTTTTCAAGCCTTCATATAAAGCATATGATTTTATTACATAATGTTTTATCCAAAAATTTTTTTAAAAACAATCACATAAATTATATTTTATATAAAAATTACAATATAAATAAAATAAATTTCAATTCGTGCTATGGCACGGATCTTAATCTAATAGTATGATATAATCACAGTTGGAGACTTGGAGTATTAAATACATGAGGAATGCCACATTTGCATTTAACGGAAACGGACTGCGTGCTTCCACGCATTGATGAATAATCTAAACAGAAACATAACTTTAAAGCTTATCAATCACATTTGAAAGCAATCTTTTATAGTTTTGTGATTGCAGTTTACAATTCCGATTGTCATATGTTATCCCGCCTAATATTGTTTTATTAGCTTTGCAAAAAAAAAAAAAAAAAAAAAAAAAGG
>NC_025691.1:214328-217744 GCF_000633955.1 Camelina sativa
AAAAAAAAAAAAAAAAAAAAAAAAACGGTCGAGCTTTTAGTTTAAATTCATAGTATCACTTAGGCAAAACGCATAATTGATATGAATAATTTTTTTCTTTTCTTAAAGTGTGGCATTGGTGGGAGAATATGGTCCCAACTAATTTGATTTTTGAATTCGTATATTCTTATTTTCTGCGTTTGTTTTAATCATTAATTTTCTTTCTATTATTTATTATATCATTTACTTTGTCGAGTAAAATAAATAAATAGATAATTAAATGCGAAAATATTTAACCCTATCATATTCACTTCCTTTAGCCGTACCATAGAACTCCAAGGAAATTTTCGAGACTTGATGACCTCCACTTTTATTTTTATTTAACATTTTTCTAAAAAAAGGAAACAATAAAATCGACAATATTAATTCGCTCGTCTGATGGAATTTTAAACCACCGCCTATATTTAGAATAGACGACTCTATTGGTTTCGTAAAGTAGATTTACCAACATAGTATATAATTTCTTAAAAGAGTTGTCGGTAATGGAGGAAAAATTATGTATAAACGAAGGTCCATCGACCATCATCATCCATGGGTGACATTGTGATTACTTAATTAACTAAGGAAAGTTGAATAATTACGTGGTCATCATCAGAATGAACAGTGTCTCCCACCAACTTCTTTATATCATCAATCCTTTCATATGCTTTGTTTTATTAATTTAGTTGTGCTCCTTGGTGGGATACGTTTTGCATGGCCGAACCGACAAAGTTATAGATTAAAGATTAGTAAGCACTACACTATAACTACAGTTTTAACTAATGTACAAATTATGATTATGGGTTTATGATGTTGCTGTGCCTTCAATCTGTTAGGGTCATGGTGGCTCTACCACCCACCCACTCAAATCTTTTAACTACCGGCTAATTAGCCATTCTCGTTTCCCAAAAACTATTAAATCTGATCCGACACTTTAAAAAATCGAATTAGGTGGGTAAGGATAATCTTGATTTATACCAATATCAATTTAAATGAACGAGGATGGGCACGACATGAGTTATTTAGTTATACTCCTATTTATTAAAGATGAATGATTGTTCTACTTCAATATCAATTTCTTAACATCTTAGTTGTAAACCTTCTGAAAAACAAGATGACAAAATTAGGTAATAAGATTGGATCTCAACGCAAATAAAATAAAACAAACTTACTCATAAGGTCTACATAATATATAATGACACATAAACAATGGAACTTTAACATCGTACAAGTTATATAACTTTTTTTTACATATGGTGCTTTATGAAAGAAGAGATGTCTCATTAAGTATTATATACTTCGGGCCTCTTTGGCAAAGAGAGAACCGAAGGGATGAGGACCAAAAAAAAAGAAAAAAAGAGTTGAGGAATAGAAGGGATGATACAAACAATATTATGAAGACATTATTCCAATAATTCTCGTAATCTTATTGAGTATATATAAACAATATTATCAAAAAAAAATACATAGTGTTGTATATTGCATCTATTGAAAAAAATGTAAAATTTTATTAGTCGCATCCTTGTTAATTCATTGCATCTGGCTTACAAAAATAAGAGTAGTGTTTAAATTAATATTCGTACGTACTTCTATTTTATTTTTGTCAATCATGTGTGTGCAGATTCTGTAATCAAAATATCGAATACTTGACTTGTTTTTTAAATGCCATAACGAATAAATAAATTTAATAAAAACATTTTCTGAATAAAACGACCGACAAAGTTATACAACGGCTTTGGCAAACAAAAACATTCTTGAAATTGTGGTTTGGATTTAAATACGACATCAGCAATATTATTTACACATGAACTCGATCCAAATTAATTTCAAATTTCGTCTTTTCTTTTGCATTGAACATCAATAATTCCGTTGGACAAAGGGAAGCTTTCTTGTTGTATTATCATGCTAAAAAAATTGTTTTTCCGAGATAGTATATAATTAAAAAGCAATAATTTAAGTTGGCAGCGTATACGACATCAAGTATTTATGCCATCAGAATTGTCTGCCAAACAATTTCCAATATTTTGTTGTTTTTCAGGCATCTCGGTGTTCTTATAACTTACCGGGATTATTAACAGTGTTTACAGTCACATAAAATAGTATTGATTAGTAAGCGTATAGATGCAAGGTAATTCTAGATATAGTAGAGTAAAATTGGATAGAATACGTACAGTATAGTATTTTCCTAAGCTTATGTATATATAATGTTACATGTTCTCATGATAAATGAAATAACAAATCAGTTGAATTTAGTTATGGTACTACGTGAAAAAGTAACTGATAAAAAGTCAACAGTCTATAGTTAATAAGTGAATGATGATGATAATATAAAAGAAATAGGGAACCGAAGATTAGTGGGCGAGAGGATTACAAAAGGCACTATAAATGGAACTGAATTCATATAGAAGAAATTTCATATCTGGGAAACAAAATATTTAAATAATGCAAATTTGAGAAGAAAGAAATAAGAAACAAGTAGAAAGACAAGATATATCTTTAACACTTTTTTTTTTGGGCAAAAGATATATATCTTATGATTCGTTTCTTGAATTATGTTTTAATCAAATTTGCTGATGGTCAATAATTAGTTTGAATTTTTAAAATTGGCAATGGTTAAGCAATAATTTTTTATATAATATATTTAATAAAGACAAAAAATAAAGGTGACTAATGGGATGTTGTTGTGATGGGTGGGGAGGGGGATATAATAAGAAAAAAGGTGTAAAATAGTAAAAGTTAGTTACAAGAATTTGGTATTGAAACAGTAAAAATAAGAAAATGGAATAGAAAAGGCGATGGATGTGTTTATTAGACTTGCCATGTCCCCACTCTTCTTTACTACTCCTACTCCTCTTTCTGAATCACACAACATTATCGAGCTGTATTTTTCTCTTTTTAAAAAAAAAATATATATATATATAAATATATAGTATATAACAATGTAATTGCTTGAAAATGACAAGTTCTAGATTTGGAACACTCTGTGCTGGCTATCTAAGGAAAGAATATCTGTTTATTTTAATGCCCTTTTACTTTCTTCACATCAGTGAGTGATTCATTCCTATTTTGTTTACAAAGTTGAAAAATATCAGTATTGCTCTTTAATTTGAACTTATCTCTAATCTAATTGGATATCAAAATTGCTCTAGCTAGCCTCTAGTTATTGAGTTTTTCTTTTGTTTCTGTTTTCACGTACTTTTGGTGTTTGGAAAAATCTACTACACTTGTTACAAAGGTAATTCGGTAGGAAAACAATGAAATGGGACAGAGTATTCATCGTGACTTCTTGTTCCAAAGGGAATAGCAAAAATACAAGAAAAAGGATACTATTACTACTACTAATAAGTACACTTTCATTCATTTATTAAGTCATTAAAAAAGAAAAGGCTACTTACTTA
>NC_025691.1:218340-236942 GCF_000633955.1 Camelina sativa
AAAAAAAAAAAAAAACAATTTAAGTTTAACGGCCGTCAGCGAGAGGGTTAACGGCAGAATCCTTGCAAGGACTAGGAGGGAGACTTGACTTTCCTGAAGCAACAAGAAGACGTTGCACGAAACCCTCGATTCTTTCTCCGTTACTCTCCGTTAGTAACCTTTTCACTCCAAACGGGGCCGTTTCAACACCTCTCTCTTTCAGCAACTCCTCCTCCTCCTCCTCTCCGCCGCCGCTCCTCCTCAAACCGTTCGCCTGCATGCATCAATGAACCATCAGTCCATCATCTTTATATTATTTTATGTAATACTACTATACTACTAGTCTCCTCTGTGAGGAGGACGTACCTGGATTCTGACGTAATCCGCACGGTTCCAACAGAAAGCGTTCCCGAGCATCTGATCCACGGTATCGGAAACGCCGTCTAGCACTATCTCCACCACACATGACGTCGAACACTCTCCGTTTCTCCCTTGATACGAGCTCGCCGACCCGTTTCCTAACGACAGCACCAGCAGGTCCTCCACGCCGTTTACTGTCGGGAAGTCTCCCTTGTTGTGCAGCACGTGCGTCACCGCCGCTGCCGTCGGGTTGTTCATCACCAGCCCTCCGTCCACGGCCGAGCAGCTCGTTTTCCCGTCCACCGACACCACGTTGAACGGCTTGAATAGGCTCGGTGTCGCCGACGTGGCCCGGCACACTTTCCACAGCTCGAAGTCGAAGCTCGGAGACTCAGACGCGCCGGCGCGTGAGAAAACGAATGGAGCTGAGGTTTTGAGGTCGTAGCAAGGAACCAGGAGGGGCTTACACGTATCCTTCATCGTCAGGACCTTCCCGTCCTCCCTCCTGAACGCGGCCTCCAGAACTTTCTCCATGCTCTTCCCGGAGTACCTCTTCTTCCTCCTGAAAACGCCGGTGTGCCTGACCTCAAAGAGGTCAGAGTTCTTCTCGGCGATGAAGTTGACAGCGTCTCTGGCGGTGAACATGGGTCTGCCGGAGCCGTCGTCGGCGACAAGGAGGGCGGCGAGGATGCCACCGATACCAGTGCCGGCAACAATGTCGAAGAAATCGGAGATGTGAGCGTGAGGGTCACGGGTCTGAAGGCGGATCTGGTGTTCGAGGTGAAGAAGAGAAGCAGCGGCGACAATGCCAGTGGTACCACCACCGTCGATGCTAAGGATACGAGTCTTCCTGCAGTGGGAGAGCCATTTCTGTTCAAGCTTGGTGAAAATGTCAAGAGTGACCTTGCTGAGATCCATCTCCATTTTACTAGTAATGTAGAGATCGAGGAAACAAACGGAACAAAGAAGAAGAAGTAAAAGTAGTGAATGAATATTTTTTTTGTAGAATCCTATGATATAATTGTAAAAACACAAGAAAAAAGGAAAGAAAACGTAATGAGTATCACGCTTAGAAGCAGAGAGGCATTTAATTAATTCATTTGGGAGAGGGGGGAATAATAATGCCCTTTGCGCTCTCTCTGTCTCACTCTCTTCTCTCGGCAGTGAGTGATTGATGAGTAAATACAAAAGAAGAAGAGACTGTGTGTTTACTCGTCTCTCTCCTCGAGTGAGTGGATGATTTGAAGAAAGAAAGAAATGGGATTATTATGATGAGCAAGTAAGTAAGTGATTCAGAGATAATTCCGGAATTGTGAGTGGGTGGTTGTTACTTATATATATACTCCTCCCCACTGACGGTGCAGTTTTTTGTTTCTTTCTTTCTCCTCCCCTCTTCTCTTTTTCTTTTTAATATTTTCCATCATTTACAAAAATAATGGAGTCATGAGGATGATATTATTATTTTCATTCCTTCTCTAAATGAAATACAGGATTAAAAATATATATATATATATATATATTTTCTTCCTTTGGGCATACAGTATTATCTTTTTTTTTTTTTGGTGAAAACTAACTTATTTACGATTTATAAAGACAAAAAGAAGAAAACAAATATACACACATTACACAGGCAGGATTAAAAAAGGTAAGAAAACAATTTGATGGGGGGTGGTAGGGGACTGTCCTCGCACGTGTGAGTAGGCATGTCAGTTTGAAGGTCAAGGGAGTAAGCGCGAACCTCGGCTGCATTACAGGCTCCGCTCCCGCTAATCACATTGTTGCCTCTCACTAACCCTCTTTTTTTCTTTAATTGATGCAAAATTTAACTCTTGCGTCTTGTCTTTTTATATCTAGGAGGTCCATCATAAATGAAGGACGTGGAATCGACTTCGACGAACCGGCAAAACTATTAACTACACTATAAATTGATTGTTTATGATGATATCAATGGACCATTTACTTTAATTATACTTTATTACATTACATTACATTTAAAACCCCTATCACAAATACTACAGTATTCGATTTGATTTGGTCCATCAAATAAATACATTTCCTTTTTACCACACTGCAAAAACAAGACCATTGATTATCGTGTGCCCTACTCGACAGTGTCATGGACTCAGGCCCAATTATGTAGGCTCAAACCCATTTCAATATAGCCTACCATTGTTCCGTTTCTTTTCTTTTTGGAAATTTTCATTTTACTTTAATTTGTATACATCACTTACTTTTCACATTATAGTTATAGTTGTTATAGATAGTAAAACAAAATATTGGATAATACTATAATAGTAGTGTTTTTTTATACGAGGCCACGCGACCGATGCACATCAACCGACAACATAAGATCATTAATCATACCTAATAGTCTTGGGTGTTGACCGGTTCTCCCGCTACCTTCCCCAAACATTGTGATTGCGGATGATAGCGGTTGCTAACGATTGGAATCAATCATACAAATCGCTCCTAATCGCTTCCAACCGCTCCAAACCACTGAATTCCAAAAGCTGCTTCCCGTAAGCGTTTGCGGTTGCAGGCGATTGCGATTGGATTTTTTTTTTTAAACTTAAAAGAAATCAATGATAATGATTTTTTTTTTTTGTTATATTTTCTATCTAACGATTTTACTCATTAAGAATGAGAGAAAATGAAGTACAAATATGATTGCAGAGATTATAAAATAAACAATTAGAAAAAAATAATATTCCAATTAACAATAATCCGGATGTTAGACTACTATGCGGAAGCGTGAAACCGGAAACGTACCTTCACCGGTTTAGTGACGAATATGGCATGAATCGTTTGAGAACTGATGCAGAGATCGGGGTTGAAATCACAGATGGAAATCAACCACAAGCCACCGTTCAAGTGCCCTTTCCGTTGATCTCTCGAAGTTTTCTCTCTCTAGAACGTATTCTCTCTAATTTCTCTCTTTGTCTTTGTGTCGATACCCACAAAGTTTTTTTTTGTTTGTCTACATTCCCTCTTTTATAGACAAAGATAAGTGTCTTTACGAAGGGACACAAATGAGTTAGTCGTAGAGTTATGACTCTTAACTTACATAACTACCGGTCAACTAAACCGGTTCGGTATGCTGATAAATCATGGGCGCAAACCGACTTTCAACCAACATCTCCCACTCGCACATGATGGGAAGCGACTACTACTAGAGAGATCTTTAAAGTTAAGCTCGAGAGCTATAACTCGGAAATCATACGGCAAATGAACCGTGCGACCCTGCGAGTACACCTGCACTTGGGAGCTAAATTATGCACCTGTTAGGAATACATAACTGCTACAACCCTGAAGAAAATAATTGCATTTCAGCATGTCTCGCTGTTCCCCAAACTCATTTATCTTTTACATCAATCTTAACATATCTTATCCCTATAGCATATGTTAGACATTTCACATCATGTGTTCACTATATTCAAACTCCAATTGAGCGATATAGTGGCTGGCCAGCAAACACATATGTCAATGTAAAATCAAATAGTTTTTCCCTTCCGTACTTATGTCTATCCGTTCTAAACTAACCGCTTTCCTAGCATGTCCCATAAGGCTAATTATTCCATCACCATTGGATAAACATACTAAAGTAGCGAACATTAGCTTATCCCTTCAGAACATAGACGAAGGTTCAAGGGTAACTCTTGAAACCATAGTGTGGTTTATAGGAACTCACATTGCGGATGATAGGGATTACAAATAAAATATCATTCGCTTCCTATATTGTCGGACTAGCACATGTGGTATGACTCACATGTCATAGTAGTTAACTCTTTTCAAAAAAATGTGTCAATTGGTTAAACCAAGTACTACTATGAGGATCAAGCTACTATCATCTCGCTGTCTAGCGCCTGATTATGTACTTATCCCGCTCTTCCAAGTATTCATGATTTTGGGTCAATCATGATTGATATCTTAATAAGCATATCTCATCTTGACTCTTTATCAAGGCAACATTAACTAGCCTTACAAAAACAAGCTCCCACTAGCGCCAAGCTGGTCATGTCTCATCTCAACATCTCACAAAGAAATTTGAGGCGATTGTTCATGTAAGTGAACCGATTTCCTACTTGGTGACACTTCTTATTATTTGTGTGTAATATGCAAACATAAAAAAATTGACTGATGTATATGATATCGAAAAAAATATATATATATCATTAAATATATATGTAATATCCAATACAAATACAACGTCAAATGACAAATTTTTCATAAGTACACAAATCAAATTCTACGCAGACCTAAAGCTCGAATATGAGCGAGATAAACATCTCTTGGGATGGGTTTGGTAAATGGATCAGCTACCATCCTATGCGTAGATATGTACTTAATGACCACCTCCTTATTTGCCACAATGTCTCTCACGAAATTATTTTTGATTGCAATGTGCTTTGTCCTTCCATGATACTTATGATCTTTCAAGAAAGCAATACACGCTTGACTATCACAATGAATAGTCACAGGGCACGAAGCCTCTGGAGTGATCTGTAAGCTTTCTAAGAATCTTCTTAGCCATACAGCTTCTTGGACTGATGCTGAACATGCAATGAACTCAGCTTCCATTGTGGATAGAGCTGTACAAGATTGTTTCTTGCTACTCCAAGTGATAGCACCATTATTAAGCAAGAAAGCATATCCTGAAGTCGATTTGCGTCCATCCATGTCGCCACCATGGTCGGCGTCTGTATAACCCATTAAACGCAAATCACTTCCTTGATAACACAAGGAATAGTCCATTGTTCCTTTCAAGTATCTAAGAATTCTCTTCACTGCCATCCAGTGTTTCCTCCCGGGGTTTGACTGGTAACGACTTACTAAGCCAACAGCATAACAAATATCCGGCCGGGTGCACATCATAGCATACATCAAGCTGCCCACAGCACTAGAGTATGGGACTTTTTCCATCTCTCGTTTCTCTTCAAGGGTCTTAGGGCACATATCAAGGTTTAGGCTTTCACCTTTCGCAATTGGAGTGTCAATGGGGTTACTGTCAAGCATCTTAAACCTTTCAAGGATTGTACGAATATATGACTCTTGTGAAAGAGCTAATAAATTCCTTGATCGGTCTCGGTATATCTTAACACCGAGAACATAATCAGCTTCTCCCATATTCTTCATCTCGAAATGAGATGATAACCATTTCTTAATAGTCATGAGAAACTCCATATCATTTCCAGCCAACAATATGTCATCGACATATAGAGATAGAATTACAAAGGATTGTCCAGTGCTCTTGACGTAGACACAATGGTCTTCACTAATCATCGTAAAATCATAAGAGGTAATAGCTCGATGAAAGCGAAAATACCATTGCCTAGAAGATTGTTTTAGGCCATATATTGAACGTTTGAGCTTGCAAACTTTGCGCTCTTGGCCTTCTACAACAAAACCAACTGGTTGTTCCATGTAGATTTCTTCTTCTAGTTCCCCGTTAAGAAACGCAGTCTTAACGTCCATTTGATGTAATTCTAAATCTAATCCGGCGACTAAGGCTAGAATAAGGCGAATTGAGGCAAACCTCACCACTGGTGAAAACGTTTCCTCATAATCTATACCTTCTTGTTGGGTATATCCTTTCGCCACCAAGCGAGCCTTATACCTATCTATGGATCCATCCGCCTTTCGTTTGATCTTAAAAATCCACTTGTTTCCGATCGCTCGACGTTCTGGCGGAAGATCAACCAAGTCCCATACTTGGTTTACCTTCATAGATTCTAGTTCTTCTCCAATTGCAACATTCCATTCATCTGATTTTGGGCAAGAGAGAGCCTCATAAACAGTTCGAGGCTCTAAGTCATCATGCAGAGCAACCATGAAAGCTTCCCCTTCGATCTCAAAACGACGTCGGGGAATGTTTCCACGTCTACTTCTACGCACCTCTGACTCTTGTGATTCCATCCTATGAGAATCACTAACCAATGTATCTCTCCCACTAAGTTGAGATAGTTCTCGTGAACTTTCACCAACTTCCACAGATTGGTTAGTAGAAGTAACATTAGTCGGGTCATCCATCTCTTGAAGATGAAACGCCTTATCAATCTCTCCCCTTCGAGGAAAGTCATTTTCCAAGAATGTAACATCTCGTGATTCGATTTCTGTTATACCTCCATCTGAGTGTTCGCCGATAAGCACATAACCCTTAGAGTGCTCAGAATATCTTATAAAGATACACTTCTTTCCTCTAGGACCCAATTTTCCATGAGGATGAGAAGTATCGCGAACAAATGCTGCAGACCCCCAAGGTCGTAGATGCATTAGGTCAGGTTTTCTCCCTTTCCATAACTCATAAGGAGTAGAAGTAACAGATTTAGAGGGCACACGGTTAAGTACATAGGCAGCAGTCATTAATGCATCACCCCAATATGAAATTGGAAGGTTAGCTTGTGCCATCATAGACCTAACCATTTCAAGAAGCGTTCGATTTCTTCTTTCCGCTACACCATTTTGTTGCGGTGTATATGGGGTAGTCAATTGCCTGACAATACCTTTTTCATCACACAATTCTTTGAATTGTTCAGATAAGTATTCACGACCTCGATCTGTTCTCAAACACTTGATCGTCCTCTCCAATTGATTTTCGACCAAAGTGATGTAACGTCTAAAACACTCTAGTGCTTCTGATTTATGAGAAATCAGGAACACATGCCCGAATCGAGTGAAATCATCTATAAAGGTGATAAAATATAAAGCCCCATGCCTTGCCCTCACATTCATCGGACCACAAATGTCGGAATGAATTAAATGCAATGGATATTCAGCTCTAGTTGCTTTTCCAAATGGTTTCCTTTTTGCTTTTCCGGCTAAACATGGTTCACATGTGTCAAGATCTATTCGGGCGAGAGAGCCGAGAAGGCCTTCTCTAGCCAATCTATTCATTCGATCAACACCAATATGACCAAGTCTAGAATGCCACACATTTATTTCAACATTTGTAGAACTTGTGACATATGAAAAACTTTGATCAACATAACTAGTAGTAATATTCGTAGTACAATCAAGTACAATAAAACCATCACAAGCATAACCATAACCGTAGTACACAGACCCTAGAGTAATTTTTAAACACATGTCATGGAAATTCAAACCAAATCCTAACTTAAGTAAAGCTAAAACAGAGACAAGGTCCCGACGGATTTCAGGAGCATACAAGACATCATGTAAGATAAGTGTTCTTCCGCCACTCATGTGTAGCTGACAAGTGCCAATACCCAGTACCGCAACCTTGGAGTTATTTCCTACATACAACCATCTTGAACCTTTAGGTATCCGCCGGTACTCGACATACGCATCTCGATTCCTAGTTACGTGGTCTGTTGCTCCTGAGTCTACAATCCACAAAGGATGAGATTCGGTAAGCATAACACAACTAGAAACAAAAGCATATTTGCAAGTAGAATTTAAGGATAATACCTTCTTTGCCTCAGTGCATTCACGAGCAAAGTGACCCATGGAGCTACAGTTGTAGCATTTTATTTTGGTCATATCCTTTTTCCCTCCACGCTTGCCACGCTTGGCAAATTTTTTCTGCTTCTTAAGTTCAGGTTGATAGGGAGCCTTGTTTCCTTTGTTACCTCTCTTGCGCTTCAAGCTTGAGCTTGAACTTGCAACATTGGCCTCATTGAAGGGTTTAGCAGCCTCTAAGCGCTCATCCTCTAACTCAAGATGACGTGATATATCCTCAAAGGATTTCACATTAACATTATGCATCATTTGAACCTTCATATGGTCCCAACTTTCAGGCAACGAGCGGAGAACTGCTTGGATTTGCTGTTCATCAGATATAATTTGACCAGCACCTTTAAGCTCTCTAATCATGGTTGCCATGACTCTAAGATGCTGCCTCATCGAATGATTTGGGCGCTTCTTGTAGTCATTAAACCTCTGATTAAGTCTCCTAAGTTTGGTGGCTGAAGTGGCACCAAACTTCTCTTTCAACGCCTCCCACATGCCTTTAGCAGTGTCATACTCTTCAAACTCACACATAAGATCATCTTGCATGCAACTCAGCAACGTAATGCGAGCGATGCTATTCTTTCTTTTCCAGACAACATATGCCTCTTGATCCCTTCTATGTTGAGCGGTAGTACCCTGCTCAGGCTCTTCCATGAGATGGAAAAGAGTCTCTTTCACCTCTTGCTCTTCAAGGACATACTGGACTTTGCGATACCAAATATCGTAGTTGTCACCATCCAGTTTGTCTCCTCTATTGAGCTCCGCAATAATATTCTTACAAGCCATGCCTGTTGGAATATTCAAAGACATTAATTCGTTTGCATATTTATTCACACATAACATACATTTTGCCATAAACATAAATCAATCTAGTGTAACTCAATTTATAATACAAGATCGAGAGTTCACTATGTTCCCAATCATCACCCGTATTACAATCTTGTCACAACAAATTAACTTATATCATGCAAAATTTTAAGTTCTAAACTAAACTAGAACTCCCACTTAATTAAAGTATTTTCTAACATGAATTAATAAATAAAACATGCTTCATTAAAAAAAATTTTGACTAAAAAATAATTTCAGATTCTTAATTTCCTTATCACGACAAAACTAGAGATATTTATTTTTTTTAAAAAATTTGGACATACCAAACTCATTTTATTGAATAAACAATATATGTTTTAAACAAATCAGAATCTGCCACATGGCGATTACTGTTCATCGTCTTCCTCATACATATATTAAACGCCCATTTACACGAAAAAATTTCGGCCCCTATAACTCTCTGTATACTGAACGAAATCAGGCGTGCGATATACCATTAGAAAGAGAATTTCAATATCTACGCACGGCCACCGAAATCATGCGATTACGGATTTTGTACAGAGAGTTATGGGCGAATTAAAATCGGCGGTTTATTCACATATTGTCTCAAATTTATGCATTCAAATTCGGTTCTCAAAGCGATATGATAACTAAGAATGAAAAACATGCCAGAACCGTAGCCAAATGCTCTGATACCAATGTTAGACTACTATGCGGAAGCGTGAAACCGGAAACGTACCTTCACCGGTTTAGTGACGAATATGGCATGAATCGTCTGAGAACTGATGCAGAGATCGGGGTTGAAATCACAGATGGAAATCAACCACAAGCCACCGTTCAAGTGCCCTTTCCGTTGATCTCTCGAAGTTTTCTCTCTCTAGAACGTATTCTCTCTAATTTCTCTCTTTGTCTTTGTGTCGATACCCACAAAGTTTTTTTTTGTTTGTCTACATTCCCTCTTTTATAGACAAAGATAAGTGTCTTTACGAAGGGACACAAATGAGTTAGTCGTAGAGTTATGACTCTTAACTTACATAACTACCGGTCAACTAAACCGGTTCGGTATGCTGATAAATCATGGGCGCAAACCGACTTTCAACCAACACCGGAAAACTTGATGTAAATTTAATGGCAAATCGCACATAATTTCAAAAAATCTAAATAAATATAATATTTCATCAAAAATTTAAGAAAATAAGATTATTTGTGAAAAATATTAAAACAAATAACCAATAACTCTTCTCAACTCTCACTTGACCATTCCTACCGATGCAACTATTGACCCACGATCTAAGAGAAAAGAGAAAAGATCTAAGATCTAAAGCATATGTTTTGTCATTTATCAAATTACTTGATTAAATTTTTGGTGAAAAGCCAAATGCATAAAGGAATAAGTATTTTAATATGAATTTTTTTTTGAATAATTATTATTTTAATAAATTTTAATTATAAATCAAGTTTAATAAAAATTTTGGTGTTTTTAACCATTTATATATTAGATATCACATTTATTATGTTCCAACCGCTATTGCACCCGCTGGTCAACCAGTCGTAAACCTTCCGTAAACGCACTAATTTTAAACCGCTAAATCAATCATTCAAAATGTTTAATAACGCTTAAAACCGCAATCGCCCGCTTCTGCAATCTCTCGCAACCGCAACCGCAGCGTTTGAACCAGTGAGGCCCTTAATCATTATAAAGGTTTCAAAAAGAAGTAACAAAAGGAAGTGGCTAGGTAGAAAAAGTAAAAGTAAAACACACACACAAAGCCGAAAATTAGGGAAACATCAGTAAAAACAAAACGTGACCAAATCTCTTAATCAATATTAGAGCAATGCCACCAAAAACACGACAACACCACTCATAGCTGAAGTCAAAGCCGTTGACACTGACGCTGAAAAGCCACCGTTTTGAGCGGAATCCTCGGAAGCCCTAGCCGGAGATGGAGATGACCCGGTGGAAGGTGACGGAACAGGGGTAGAAGTTGGGCTGAGGCTGGGACTGCCTATGGCGGCGCCCACTAGGACATGGAGCCTCTGACCGGCTTGGCAGTGGCCAGGAAAGCCGCAGAGGAAATAGAAGTGGCCTGGTTTTGTAAGAGCCACCGTGTCGGATCCCGAAGTGTAGGTGGCCATGTCTGACGTGGCGTTACAGGAAAGGAAGTCACGGCGGCTCACTTGCTTGACGTTGTGAAACTGGCTATTGTATACAAATACTGTAAATTAAGTGTATATAAAACCAAAGTTATCATTTGAAAGAATTCTCTGGCTAGAATGAAAAAGAAAAAACGTAGATGATCAGTATGCAAAGGTGTGATGTTAAATTACAGAGAGAATCTCCGGCGGTGAAAGTGTCGGATGAAGTCCATTTATTGTAGTCGACTTTGCCGAGAATCGTCCATCCGGCGGAGCCACCCACTTTGTGGACCGAGGCTACAGACTCTCCCAACATACCCATCAGTATTATCAACACTATCACTGACCACACGTTTACCCGAGAAAACACCATTTTTTTCGGTGAACGATGAAAAGAAACGAAAAGAAACTAGAGTTATGGCACCACCTTTGTTTTTTTTCTTTTTCTTTTCTGAAGATGTGTTGGGGTAATTTGCATGGAGCCAACGGGTACATACATACATATATAGGACTAGGACTAGTAAGACTGGACTTCCGTCCACGGTCCACGAGGAGATATATTGGGCCCATGTAAGCCCAAGAAATGATACCACAAAAGGGATTATAGTTAGCTGTACATCCAAACAGAGCTCCGCCTTCCTTATCCCAAACAATTGGGTCGTCATCGTCGTCTCGTCTCCCTCCCTTTCAATTTCATTGACGAACCAAAGAAAAAAAAAAGGTTTTAGTCACTTCACTTCTACGGCTACTCCCATGGCGGCTTCATTCTCTTCCACTGCTCCCACGACACCGGCCCTTCGGTTCAGAGCGAGTTACTCCAAGTCTCTCCTCTCTCTCCCAGGTAAACGGCGTCTTATGCCTTGGATTTCGTTTCTTCACTGTCTCGTAATCGCTGTTCGTAAAATTTTCTCTGTAAACCTTCTTGGGTAGATTCGTGTTTGAGGATAATCGCTTCAGCGAGATCTCCCTCCGCACGCTTAATTGCGTGTTCGTTAAGGACCGGCAAGCTTGGGCTCGGTGCGGGCGTCCATCTCTCCGGTGGCCCCGTTGTCAAGCGGTCTCTACAGAAGAGGCAGGTTCCACTTAATTAACTATGTCACAAAATGTGGTTTTTGATGTTTTTGGTTTTAAGTACAGTCTCTCTGTATGTTCTTGTTTGGGGATTCTAGATTGGTGATAAGGTCTGCAACTATTGAAGAAATAGAAGCCGAGAAGTCTGCAATTGAGAATGATGTTGTATGTATTTCTCACATGTTTTTTTTTTGGTTATTCTTTAGTTAGTGGAACTGAGGAATCTCTGTGGATATGATTCTGCTTTTTTGTTTCTTTGGTGCAATCCAGAAATCAAAGATGGAGAAGACCATTGACACGCTTCGTACCAGTTTCAATTCCATAAGGACAGGGAGATCCAATGCAGCTATGCTAGACAAGATTGAGGTATAAGCAAAGGTTATGGATCCTATTTTTACAGCCACATTTTGGTTCCACATATATAATATAACTCGATGTTTTGTGTTCTGGTTTCCAGGTGGAATACTACGGAAGTCCAGTAAGTCTGAAAAGCATTGCCCAAATCAGTACCCCCGATGGAAGTTCTCTTTTGCTACAGCCTTATGACAAGTCCAGGTACATACATTCCCAATGATGCGCAAATGGTTCTCTGTTGAAGAATTTTCATGTCTGCTTTTCTCTTGGTCGCTTCATGATACATCCCAATGTTTTCATACCTTTCCAGCTTGAAGGCTATAGAGAAGGCCATCGTCAACTCTGATCTTGGAGTGAGTCCTAATAACGATGGAGATGTGATTCGATTGTCCTTGCCTCCCCTCACATCTGAGAGAAGAAAGGTATCTCTTCCTTGCAAGCCTCATCTCTGGTGAATTTTCGATTTGCTGCTGCCTTACCTAATACCTTTTAATTGTGCTACTGCAGGAACTAGCAAAGGTTGTTGCAAAACAGTCTGAAGAAGGAAAGGTCAGTAGAAGTGCTTACCTCTCTTTTTATAGTTACCTAAACGTATTGGGGATTCTCAATATTTTCTACAAAAGTTAGTTGTGCGTCAATGATGTGCTTAAGTGCGCTTCATGTTCCTTTAAATTTTAGCCCATCTTTTCCGTTCTTATAGGTTGCACTGAGGAACATAAGGAGAGATGCCTTGAAATCTTATGATAAGCTCGAGAAGGTTCCAAGGGATTTTTAGTTTTTGTTATTTTCTCGGTTGGGTATTCCTTGTGATCCTATTCTTGAGATTCGAGCTTCATTTTTTGCAGGAGAAGAAGCTCTCAGAAGACAACGTGAAGGATTTGTCAAGTGATTTGCAGGTAAACAAACCACACAGAAGTTTGTTTTCGATTAAAACAAAAAGGCGAGAACGCCAGAATTATTGATGTTTAAGTGTTGGCTGACAAAACTTTGATGTTTTTGGTAATGGCAGAAACTAATTGATATATACATGAAGAAGATAGAGGAGCTGTGCAAACAGAAAGAGAAGGTATCAATCAGTTTTTTTTGTCAATGGCTCTGGTATACTTTAGTCTTTGATCCATGTTATCGAGTAAGTAGCCAGCCATTAATCACTACTACACACATATATGAATCCACAGGAATTGATGAAGGTTTGACCGTAATAATGGTTTGTAAGGAGGACGTAACTCAACCATCTGGTAAAATCCTGCATTCCCAACTCCTTGGTATTAGTTTTTGTTTGTGTCAATGGCTCTGGTCTACTTAGTTTCTATTACTTTTTTCTCTGTTGTATCTTGGGGTACAAGAAATGCCTCTGGGAACTGAGAGCAACTTTGTTTAAGTCTACTTTCAGTTGCAAAAGTTAGAAGAAGAAGCCTCATGTTTTGTTTTTGTTATTATTATTAAAGGAACCCTTTTTGTACAGCAAACTTCTTGTTAATTTGGTTCAGCAACCAAATTATCAAATCTTCTTGTTTTTGGCTTATTGGGTTTGGACCTAAAAAAATAAAAAGCACGTATATAATACAATATTAAAACAATATGATAAAATAGGTTATTGGAGGCTTGGAGCGAGTTCAAATGTATTTTCTTATTATTATAGTCACATGTCGCCGCATTGAGAAATCCGTCAAACCCCAAATCCATTATTCTATGCTTTCAAAGCATCGAAAATCAGTGGCTAATAAAATATTAATAAAGAATACGAAACATTTATTTGTTTAAGTCGATTATATTATTGTATAGTTCACTTTTTTTTTTTGCCTTGGTAGCTGGCGAATTTGACTTCTTTGCTGAATCTAAACCCATCCTACTATAATTAAAGAAAATTATTTTCTCCTTTCTTCTGGTTGTCTGTAAAACAGGAGTATTATTTCATTGTTAATAATCCTTCATTTTCAAAAAAATACTAGATCAATATATTAAATGTTTAAGAAACATCCCTCGTTTCATACAACTTATTCTTTCTAATCTTCTAAATTGAAATGGGTTACATATTCACGTTTTTATATACATCTGGTGATTTCGGTTTTAAAAGGTCCAAAAATGATTTCTCGGTTAGTTTATTCGTGGTTGTGACTTGTATGACATGCATGCATCAGCCGTATATAGATTTTTAGTTTATTCCTTAATGTATATTATTATATGTGTAAAGATTCCTTATTATAAGTAATCCGATAAACCGAGGTTTAAACCCATGATGAATATTTTAATCAGTAGGCTTCATGGGAGGAGTATATTTTTATTTTGTTTGTGGGCACTTGGCACAACTAAAAAACACATTTTATATCAAAAATGGTTATACTAACCTTTTTATACAACAAAAGCATCCGATATATAGTGTTATAGTATGTCAAGTGGCTGAGATGTTGGATTCCTTACATCGGAACTCCAACGAAACTTTCGTTAATTTGTGCTTTACAAAGTTAACATAAAAACATAAAAAAAATGACTAGCTACAGAAAGTATTAATAAATATATGATTACACTTGCAAAGTATATTATTATATACTCAACTACACGAAGTATATATATTATATGATAATATGCATAAATTATATGATATTATGCGGTCAACATCATAGACATATATGTTAGTACATCGGTCAACTGACTCCAGCGAAGACTGACGTTAACTCCAGCGTTGATAAACACTAACAAAAAAAAAATTCTAAATTAAAATAAAAAATAAAAAATTATTATACTAAATCATTTATAGATTTTCATGATTAAAAAAAATATTCTATTCAATATCAAAATATTTTTTATATATCTCTAATATATTCATTCTTATAATTAGTTACTTTTTATTTTTTCAAGCTAAAGTAAATAGTTTAATAAAAATCATTTATAATTATTTTCGAGATATAAAAATTTATTTATAATTATCTTCAAGATACAAAATCATTTATAATTATTTTCAAGATATAAAAACCATTTATAATTATTTTCAAGATATATATATATATCATAATCAGATTATTTAAATACTACAAAATCAATAAAATCAAATTCAACTACTTTCATTAGAAAATCATATGCAAAATATTGAGTATATGACTATTTACTCTAAACTTTGCATGGTAAATGTTATACAAAATTTTACACTCTTTACTTTAAAATTTACATATCAGAATAACATATAAACAACAAAAAAAAAAAATCACAATATTTGCTTTTAACGTATAAACATTTTCATTTTTACCCTCTTTTACACAATTACAATATGTTAAATTAATTTGAGAATTTGTTAAAAATACCCTTTCCAAAAATACCCTCTTTTTTGAACATTTTCATTTTTACCCTCTTTTACATAATTTCAATATGTTAAATTAATTTTTAGATTTTTTTTTTTAGGTTTGGGTTCTCATTTTACATTTAAGATATAGTTTTGAGGGGTTAGGGTTTAGTATTTGGAGTTTAGGGTTTAGAATTTAGTGATTTTATTAATAGAAAAGGGGTTTTTAAATTGACCAACATGAAAGGGTATTTTAAAAAAGTGACATAGGAAAAGGGGTATTTTTTAAAATCCCCTAATTAATATTTAGAATTTTTTTTTAAGGTTTGGGTTCTCTATTTTACATTTAGGATATATTTAGGAAATAAATAAAAAATATTTAGATATTGAATTAAATTTGTTTTTCATATCTAATTTCTATTCAATATTGTAATATCTAATATCTTTTAACTATTCAATATCTAAATGATTTTATATCTTGAAAATAATTATAAATGAATTTTTATATCTTGAAAATAATTGTAAATGATTTTTATTAAACTATTTACTTTAGCTTGAAAAATAAAAAGTAACTAATTATAAGAATGAATATATTAGAGATATATAAAAAATATTTCGATATTGAATAGAATATGTCTTTTAATCATGAAAACCCACAAATGATTTAGTATACTAATTTATTATTTTTTATTATTTTAATTTAGAATATTTTTTTTAGTGTTCGTCAACGCCGGAATCAACGTCGTCTTCGCTGGAGTCAGTTGACCGGTGTACTGGATTATATGTCTATGATGTTGACCGCACAACATCATGTAATTTATGCATGTGATTATGTAATACATATACTTCATGTAGTTGAGTATACAATAGTATACTTGGCATGTGTGACTATGTATTCTCTAATACTCGGTATAACTAACCATCTTTTTTCCTAACATTTATTAATAGAAGGGTAGGGTAAAAATTTAATTATCTAACTTAAAAACATGATTATAATATTTTTGTTTGATTCTCACTTCATTTAACGGCATATACAATGTTCGTGAGTGTTGACTTGATGATAATTAAATTAATTAATTAAACATTAGTAGTTGATATACCATCATGAATAGCTCTTTAGTCTCTAGATGAATATTTAATCACACCATTTTGAATGTGTTACTCTATTTTTTTTTTAAAAATAGAGCAACTTTATAATAGAGTATTGTTTTTCTCTAATGTATTATTTTATTTTAAAATTAAAAATAGAATTAGTGTAAAAAATAAAGATAAAAATAAAATTGTTTTATATATAGAGCAATTATATCATTTTCTCTATTTTATATTAAAATATAGATTAAAATTAAAGTAAATATTATTTTATAATAGAATTTTGACTCTAAAATAAATGAACCGATGTCCTCATGCTACGTTTTTGTTTCACTTGCATTATCTTCGTCAATTACTTTATTTAAACGAATTTTTTAATACATTTTATATGGTTACATTATTTGATTTTAAAGCTCGTTTGATATGATATTAATAAGTAGTTTGAAATTTGGACCCAGTCTCATATTTATAAATATATAATAATACACAAAAGTGGAATACAAAACTAGAATAAATTTAAATAATAAAATAATATGGTTAGTTCATGACAATATTTTTATTTTATATACTTGCTTGTGCCGTGGCCAACGGTAATCTGAGGCCATCTCAATCCTGTAGTTACTTAAGATTTGAGAGAGAGAGAGAGCGATTCATCGTGGATCTTTATCAAATTCGACACGTGACACTATAAAATATCAAAAGTGCTTGCCTGCTTTCAACTCGCGTAAGTGTATTTTTCCTCTACACTCGCGCGTTTTGGGTTTGCGGTGACATCAGCATTGTTGCAATGACAAGTCAGCTAAACTCAGTGACCAAGTGTAATAGTAATAATTACTACTATAACCACTACACCACCCTGGTCTTCAAAAATATGATGCCACTAGAGTTTTAATTTCGGGTCGGACTTTTGGAACAGTATAAAAACATTAGCACAATAAAGCTCTGAATAGTTAGGGTGGTTAAATCCATCATCAGTTTAATCCGCTCTAAAAATAGGGTGGATAACAAACTTCTGCGGATTAACTTTATTTGTACATAAAAATATTCTGCAGTTGGTTTATAGCAGTTTTTTTGGATCGCATTATTGTAGATTAAACTTGTGAATGATAAATAAAAAATGGCTTAGTTCGCTGATTGATTTGGCCGCCCTGATCTCTGCAACATTCACATCCTAAAAGTATAAATGGTGACAGCTGTCAGGATAGACAAATCCATCAGCGGTTTAGTCCAGCCCAAAAATAGAACGAATAATAGACTGCTGCGAACAAACTCTATTTGTACACAAAACGGTATACAATTGATCCGCATTGATTTTCTTTCTATTACCTTTAGACCGTACTGCTACAGACTGTATTTGATAAATAATAAATAAATAACGGTATAATCTACTTTAACCGTTATAACTCTTCACATCCTAAATATGGTTGTATAGTAGTATCAGAAAAAAAAAACAAAAAAAATAGCCAAGAGTTTAAATAACTTTATTACTCTCCTACGTGAGTGTCGATCCGCGCGTATGGAGAGGAGAGCGCGTGATTGATTATACAGGCTGTTAACATTTCTTTAAAAAAACTAAAATTTGATCTTTTTAAAATGTGCACTCTTTTTTTTTTTTTTTTCAAATTAGATTTGTTAATACGATCATGGAGTGAAATAGTATTATATACGGCCATGAACATAATATTATTTTAAAATGAAATGTTTTTGGGTGGATACAAGAAATCATTAATTATTATAAATTGATAAAAAAAACAAATAATTAAAAAAAAAAGAGCGAAGTCATAGAATATATGAATAGTATATGATAATTAAGAAATGTGTGACTAAACAACATTGAGCACTGGCTTTATTCCACAAGAAAGTGACGTTTCTTGCCATGCTGGCACCTCGAGATCGCAGCCGTCCAACTTACGGGATGATCCAACGGCTTAGATGGAAACATTATGCTCATTTGAAGATCTGAACCGTCTCTTTACCTCCTTCCTCCCTTTTCTTCCATGGGTAGGTCTTTTTTTTTTTTTTTTTTTCTTTTGCAAACAAA
>NC_025691.1:237101-291497 GCF_000633955.1 Camelina sativa
TTTCTTCCATGGGTAGGTTTTTTTTTTTTTTTTTTTTTTCCTTTGCAAACAAATTAAAAAAAAAAGTTATAGGAGGAAACGACGAGAGATCACCGAAATATACATAAGGAAGCTTTGAAAGAGTGAAAGCTTTTTTTTCTCAGTTGATGGGAGCTTAGATTGTTGTAGCTTTGCATGAATGGATGATAAAAACAGAGAAGCTCGAAGATCAACAACAACCATTGCGGCTTCTAATGGAGTAACAAGACGGAGACAGAGACTCTCAGGTATTTTTTTTTGTTTCCTTCTTCTCCTTCTTTTCTCCTTGATTGTTTCCCGATTTTCTGATGGGTTTTTTTTTTTTTTTTGCTCTGGTGTTGTGTGTATCAGAGAATAGTCGTGAGCAGATGCATCAGGAGGTGATGGATCGACCGGGGAAGAAAGAGCGAGATCCGGAATCGTTGAATCGGAGTAAGAGGAGACGAAGCGAGAGGTTCGCGCGGAGGAACGAGGGAGATTTAGAAGAAGAAGAAGAAGAAGATAGCTCGGATGAGAGTCTGGGAGACGACCATGTTCATCACCAGAAGAGCTTCTCGTCGTGTCGTATCCCGAGGCATGCGTCGTCGTCTTTCAAAGTCGCCGATGAAATGATCGGCGTACCTGTCCCGAGAAAAGCTCGCTCAGGTTTTTTTTTTTCTGATTCAACTTGCATTTCGAGATAGATCCCTTCATAAGGGTTTCTGATTCAATTCCGGCGATTGCAGCATGTATAAAGAGGTCGCATGACTGCCGGACTTCATCGGGAACCGGTGGCGGTGGATTCGGAGAAAACCGGCGAAGACCTTCAACTTCTCCGGGGAGCTATAGCTTCGAAGTTGTTTCGCCTTCTTCGAAGAAGGTCCGTTCCCGTTAACTATAACACTAACATTAGGATCAACACAGAAAATGTTTTAAATTACTAATTATAATCCGATATTACCCAGATTGTAAACGGATCCAAATCGCGGATACCCAAGCCGCCAAAATCATCCGGCACGGTTGAGGACGACTTGGAGTTCGAAATAGCAGAGGTTCTATCCGGTTTGAAAAAGCAGCCTCTTCCTACCTCAATGAGAGCTGACGATTCGGAGGTTAAAGGTATCTATCACGCACGCCGCAGTTAGTTAGTTTCTTTGTGATTAAAACTTATCATCGCTTGCCTTGAATTAATTTTGCAGGTGTCAAGAAGTTGAAAACGGAAGGTGATGATTCCTCGTCAGGTGTAGAGATCGCTTGTAATGCTAGAATCTGTGACTCATCGAACATTGATAAATCTACCACTGACGGGACTAAACCATCGTCAGCAGTCTCCGATATTCACAAGGAGAAGGAGAACGAAGTAAGGCAACAAACACGGACCATGTTGGATTCGGAGGTCTCAAAAGGGTAAATGAATCTAACAAAAATAAAGATTAGATAATTTTCCTCTTTTTTATCCCATTGTTTTTTGAAATCTGACATCTGTTTTTCTTTCTTTTCTATTTTTGGATCTCCAGGGTATCAGAGGGTCCACAATTGGAAAACAACATAGATGAGAGTCATTCCAGTAGTAAGCTCGATATTGATCTCATGGTGAGATTTTTAAGTCCTTTTAAGATTTTCAGCTTTAAATAGTCTGAATGCTGCAAATGTACTAAAGAAAGATCGTTGTCCTCTCAATAGGTTCCTCCAGCAGTGCCCTCCTCGCCAGGGAGAGTTTCTCTTCTTCCATTGGTTTCTGATTATTGCAAGGCAAGTGTAGATTTAAACAGCTTCTCTTGTTTAAGCATCTCCCCATTTGGTTTTTTATTTTATTTTTAACTCTGTCTTGCTTAATGATGCAGCAGGATAGTTCTTTAAAGTGCAAAGAGAAGATTATTCTCAAGAATGAGATGACTCATGAAGAAGTCCAACAGCATAAGATTGAGAAACACGAATGGCTGAATCTTGATATAGAGAGACCTAACCAAGAGTCCGGCAGAGATTCTAACTTAAAATTACAGAATTTTGATTGGAGCCAACCTCAGCAGGCTACTTCTGGTAATCTACCTTGAATATGATTATGAATCACCAACCAAGTTCTGGTTGCTAAAGTTGATGATTTTTCTAGGATACACAAATTTACCTTGTCTGTCCTATGTCTATCTCAATTTCAGCTCAGCAGAGTTCCGTCTTACCTTTTCCGCTAGCTGTAAGCAGCTGGCCTAGCGGGATTTCTCCCCAGGCGTGAGTTCTGAAAGTCCTAACCTGTCTTAGTTTTGTTTTGTTCTATAGCTTAATGGTCAGACCCTAAAAAGACAAAATATTTGCAGATATGTGCCCCTGATACAGACCGGTAAGCCTGTGGATGGGAGCAATGGATCTTCTACATTAGTGCAGGTATATTCTGTTCTAGTTGCATTTGTTCTTCATATATGATGATCCTGTTTCTTTTACTGGTTTAAGATCATGATTTGTTAATAATAATAGCAGGGTGCTCCTTTTTTTGCCTCTCAGCCTAGGCCTAAAAAGTGTGCAACACACTTTTTCATTGCTCGGAACATTCAGCTACATCAGCATTTCGTCAAAACAAGCAATGTCTCTACACCAAACAAATCTTCTGTGTATCTTAGAGGTGGTGACTTAAGCCCGGCCGCTGGAAACCCATCCTTGCAAGGAAGCTCTCCTGTTATAAATTTAAACTCCCAGGCACATGATGGAATTGCAGAAAATATTTCTGCGCCTAAGGAGAAAGCCTCTGAAAGAGTTCATTTTACCTCAACCAGACAGAAGAAATCTCAACCACCCCCTCCATCAAGTAGTATAGTGGTATGAACTTCCTTGCCTTTTTATCTTGTCACGAATTTGTGTTGATCGCATTGGATTTTTACCGAGACTGCGAAAGTAAAATCATTTCTCTCTTAACACAGCCTGCTCCAGCTTTCATCTTCCCCTCAAATCACCATTTGCAACCAGTCATGGTAGCTTCTAAATCACCTCTCCCAACAAAGAGCCCACGTGTGGCTGTTGGTTCAACATCGGTCAACTTCAGTCATCCAAGTTCATCAGCCAGCGAAGCTTCTTCTCCGTACTTTACAGTTCTTCCAAACAATGCATATTCCTTTCAACTGTCATCAACCATCAGAGGTGGGACTGCAAGCCAGGCGTTGCCTTACTTCAATGGGTCCTTTTATTCGCCGCAGATGTTCCAACAACCTCCTCAGCTTATGCAGAGACAGAGTCCATCTCAGAGGGAGTCAAAAGCATCAAGCTTTTCCTCATCATCCCACAGGCAACCGCAACCGCACCCGCAAGTTAGTGTGAATAGCATTTCAGGCCAAGCTAATGTTCAGCAACACCGGCAACAGTCACAAAAGTCTGAGGCTAAAGCAGCTGGAGATAACTCTGATTCAAGGGGTAGCCACAATCAGAAAGGAGGCCCACATGGCCAGATCATGACAGCCCCTGTTCAGCCACAAAACTTTTCCATGTCATTTGCATCTTTTGCCGGCGGTGCTACCCCTGCAAATCTGAATTTCTCCTCCAATGGCTACCACATCATCTCTGCACCTTCTGGTGTTCAACAGAAAAACCATCAAACAAATGACTCAAAGTCTGGAGGTGCAAGCTGTTCAAGCAATGCCGAAGACCCGAAAAAGACTCTTCCTGGGAAGGCTCCAGTGGTGATGAATGGACAGACGCTGGTTTTTGACAATCCATCGAGAACCCTCAACTTTGTTTCTGGTACTTGGCCTCCTCCTGCAGCAACGACAATAAATGGGGACCCTTCAGTGTTTACCCAGCATCATGCACAGAGGCAGAAGCAATCTGGTCGGAGTAAAATGATGACTCATTCGCAGGTTGACTCCGTGTCTGCCTCGTCATCCCAGTGGAAAAACCCTGCAAACTCATCACTCACGTCGTGTAACCTCAAGCAGTTCCAGTCTCAGCAGCAGATAAGAACTCATGGACAGACTCAGATTTCTTTTGCTGCACCATCACAGTCGCAACCTTCTCAGGAGCAACATGGGAGATCTAGTGGCTCTTCTTCAGTCATCGGGTCTGGTTCACATGGCAAAGCAGCAAACCACAAGGTCAGCAATAGCAAAACCTTGCCATTATCACCTATTCCTTCTTCTCCTGCACACGCACAGGAACAGGCGGAGAATTCAGCTTCCGGGTCGACCAAGAAAACGTCTCCTGTGTGTGGAAGGACCGTGCCACCGATTATAAGTTCATGCCCAGGTCATCTGTCTGAGCTAAAGTACTAGTTTCATCGAAGCAGACGTATAAAGCCACAATTTTTGCAGTGTCTCTCTTCGAGTTTAGGCTATTCCCAGATGAGGTGATACCCTAGTAGTGGGTTAGTAAAAAAGTATCGCTTCTCCAGGGAGTGAACGCTTTGGGTCGGTATCTAAATTATTTAATGTGTTATGGGGTTTAATTTCTTTCGTTATGATTGTGGTCTAGTGTAGATATTTAGACTAACAAAAAACCCATTTCACCAAGCAATTTATTACAAATACATTCCTCAACATATATATCGTATAGAGAATCCGATAGAAAAGATGGCGAACATTGTTTTCTTCTTCTACTAGTGAACTAACTAGTTGTCGAAGGCTAGAGAAGCCACATTATCAAGAAAATCTTCTCTTGCATTCTTATCAAACGGTTCTTCACCAATGTACAAGTCTAAGATTGACCTACACAAGAGTTGGCTCTTCACACTCCCGACATGGTCTCCCTCAACTGAAAAGAAGAAGATAAAAATATAGAATAATCTCTTGAGAAAGAACAAAATTTCAGAGGCGAAGAGGTTTAGATAGAGAGAGTCTTACTTGCAACGCTGAGAACATGGCCTGGTTCTTTTGTCAAATCAATGGTGGAGTTTCTTGGAATATTATACTCATCTTTGAAGAGGCTAGTGAAGCTACAGAGGGATAGATATCAAAAGTGAACTAAACTATTTCAGCAGCCAAGACACAACATACACGATGAAAAGGTGCAAGTAATTATGAGAAAACAAAAGTGAAAAAACCTTAGAAGCAACTGGTCGTTGTCAAGGCCACCGAACTTTTTGAGTCTGTTACCGACAGATTCTTGAAAAGCACTGCGAACGGAACGGATGCTGAGTTTGCCGTAGACAATCTGGAGCCTTATAGTCATCTTAATATCGGCTTGCATGAGATCATCCAAGAATGACTTGTTTCCCCTGATCTCCGAAGCTGGTAGATTTGCGTATTTCTCACCAACAAGCTTCTTCACATCATCACAATCAGCGTACACACCTGCCATCATCAACCAATCGCGAATGTAATGTAATGATCCCAAAACATATAAATCTACTAATTTCATATCGAAGAAGGAAACAAATAACTAAGAAGGAATTAAAAAAAAAAAAAAGATTGAACCGAAGGCGTAGACATCGATGTTCTTCAATCCAAGTAAGCTCTTCTTCCTCAGGCCGACGCCGAGTAATCGCCGGGAATCTCCGATCNGTGAACTAAACTATTTCAGCAGCCAAGACACAACATACACGATGAAAAGGTGCAAGTAATTATGAGAAAACAAAAGTGAAAAAACCTTAGAAGCAACTGGTCGTTGTCAAGGCCACCGAACTTTTTGAGTCTGTTACCGACAGATTCTTGAAAAGCACTGCGAACGGAACGGATGCTGAGTTTGCCGTAGACAATCTGGAGCCTTATAGTCATCTTAATATCGGCTTGCATGAGATCATCCAAGAATGACTTGTTTCCCCTGATCTCCGAAGCTGGTAGATTTGCGTATTTCTCACCAACAAGCTTCTTCACATCATCACAATCAGCGTACACACCTGCCATCATCAACCAATCGCGAATGTAATGTAATGATCCCAAAACATATAAATCTACTAATTTCATATCGAAGAAGGAAACAAATAACTAAGAAGGAATTAAAAAAAAAAATTGAACCGAAGGCGTAGACATCGATGTTCTTTAATCCAAGTAAGCTCTTCTTCCTCAGGCCGACGCCGAGTAATCGCCGGGAATCTCCGATTGAAGCGGGGAACGAGAAACCGGTCTTGGGCTCAACAACGGATTCGGAGGTAGAGTCGGCTAGAGTTATAGATCCCCACGGTAACAGCAGAGACGAACGGTGAGAGGAGAAGGCCCACTCCAGAATCGGATGCCTGGGATTACGAGACGCCGCGATCGCAGCTCCGGCGGCTGCTGCAGCGCCAACGGTGACAGAGACTGCGACGGCGGAAACGGAGAAGCCAGATAATGACGTGGCACGCGGGGGCTGAGAAAACGAGAAAGGGAACCGAAACGAAACCATCTTCTTCTTGGTGTGGGTGAGACTGTTGTTGTTTAGTTACTTCACTAAAGAAAACACTTTTTTATTTGTGAAACACTTTTGACACGCCATTGATATGATTCAGCGACAATTTCTGCTGCTTTTAATTCACACGTGTATTGCACGTGACCTTTTACGGACAGGCTCTATTGTTTTGGGCCTTCATCGTTTACTAAAAGCCTTTTACTCGTGTATATATATTACTTTGGGCTTCTACTCTCATTTTGTATAAAAAGGCTGCCGAGTGCCGACTACACTTCTCCATCGCTTTATCTTTTTTTTTGTTTGGACAATATTAGGTTCTAAAAATGCCGACCAAAAAAAAAAAAAACCATTTTTCAAATAAAATATTATAATTGATAAAATAAGATTCCATTGCAAATATCTGACAAAAAAAAAAACAAAAAAACAAAAGCAAAGGGTAGAAAATGAAAAAAAAGGTTCTAACATGGTTTTATCAAAATCCAAATAAAGGATATGGAAGAAGGAAGATGTATGTATCCACTATCCACCACACTATTGGTGGTGGCGTCTTATCTTGCTTGAACGATTGAGGTTCATTTAGAAGAAGCTTATCTTTTTCATGACACCCGAGTTTTTATTTTTGTTTTCTAGTACGAAGCCCAATTTAGCCCATAAGGCCCAATTAATGATTACATTTCCTCTCACGAAATCTGACCGTCGATTATTCCATCGACGGTCTGAAACGCGCTCACTCGAGATATTTTGAACATTTTTTATCGCTGAACTTTTTCTTCTTATTAAAAAGGTTGTTGAAGATAAATCAGTGTGGGGAGACAAACGAGTGTTTAAGCTAAGAAGAAGAAGAAGAAGAAGAAGCGATGGGGGACAAGTCAGCAGAAGCGCATTTCCCGAAGCTAGAGAAACCCACAGGAAAGAAACAGACAGCGACGGTGGTCGTGGGAGTGCTGGCGGTGGGATGGTTGGCGATAGAGCTCGTGTTTAAGCCATTGTTCAAGAAGCTGAGCTCACCAAAGGACAAACCCGATTCCGACAATACCACCGTTCCTCCTCCCCCGTCGGACGCCCTTTAATTTGTAGTTTTCTTCTACTTTAATTAAAAAAATGAAGCTTTGTTTACAAATCTTGTTGTGTTTCTTTTCTCGCTTGTCTTTGTAATCTCCTTCGGTTCGTTTTTTTTACTGCTTTTGATGATGTCTTTAAATTAATAATCTTCCCCTTTTCCCTTTTCAATAAAAATCCCCCGATAAGGATTAATAATGAAAACCCGTGAGATATACGAGCCCTTTTTTTACTTAAATCCCCGATAAAGATTAATAATTATCAGCATTTGATTTGTTGGTAGTAATTTAATAAATAATCTTTCATAAATTTTTTTTTATTTTTATTTTAATTGTTAGTTGATAATATCGGTTTCGTATTGGACTGATAACTTGCAACATAAAATCATCTAATCTGTTAAATGTCAAAGGCTCATTGGCACTTTTTTTTTTTTTTTTTAACAAAGTACACGATTGGCTCAAACAAGCCAATGCGTAGGAACATTGTTTACATAGGTAGCTAAGTGCGGTAATGTGCGAATACCTCGCGCAAGATTATCCGCTTTACCATTCTGAGAGCGAGGAACGTAGACCAAAAAAAAAGAAGCAAACTCCTCATTATCCGTCTGTATGTCCTCCAAATAAGGTGTAAAAGCTGGCCACTCGTAAGGCGAAGACACCATCTTCACTAAGTCGGAGCAGTCGGTGAGAACAACAATGGATTGATTATCCGCTCCAATCATACAGCGCATAGCCCAAACAAGGGCTTCAATGTCGGCATGAAGAGGAGATAGACTACGGCGATGGTTGGCAGCACCCATAGTAGGGGCATCACCCCAGGGCGAAGTACAAAACCATCATGTACCCGCGAAACGATCTGTTCCTTTTCAAGAACCATCTACAAAACAAATATAGTTCGATAGGGACCTAGGAACCTGTAATCCCCTACTTTCACGATGCCCTGTCGCAACGGGAACATCCAAAGGTAATGCCAGTTCATCCACTTGAGCCGAGGTCCAGGCTTTTGCCTCATCCTCCGCTAACCGCAAGATGGCTAGGGGGTTGGAATCAAGGTTACCAAAATTTTTATCATTACGAGCTTTCCAGATATACCACAGAATCCAAGGGAAAAATTCATAGTCCGGGAAAAAATTCATATTTGTGAAAACAGACTCCGAGGGAAAAAATCCATATTTGTGAAAACAGACTCCGAGGGAAAAAATTCCCGGGCTGTCGGGAAATGCGACAAAGCCCAAACCTGTCCAGCGGGTGGGCACTCAAAGAGAGTATGATTAATCGTCTCCTTCTGAACACCACACAAACCACACATAGCATCACAACTCATACCACGTTTGCGGAGGTTTGCCGTAACTGCTACACAACCTGAAAGCACTTGCCACATGAAATGACGAAGCTTTGGTGGACAGCTGATTTTCCATATAAAAGCCTGAAGGGGTACAACATCCGGTCCAAATACTTTCGATTCAGAAGGAGCTGTTATATTTGAACGAAGAAGATGATACCCTGACTTAACCGAATATTTACCAGACTTAGTAAAATGCCAGCCCAAGAGATCCAGAGCATCCGGTTGTCGCATCGGCAAGGCGGAAATTATAGCAACATCTTCGGGCACAAAAGTAGCCGTAAGCTGAGCCATATCCCAGGAGTTGGAACTCCTGTCAATGAAATTTGTAACTCGAAGCAAAGGGTCAGAAGGCAACCCTGTGCTTAGTGCTGGTCTTGGGGATTGAGCAGGAATCCATGGGTCAGTCCATACAGAGATGGAAGCACCAGATCCTACCCGTTTAATGAGTCCTTTATTAACCACAGAGCGACCAGAAATCATACTCCGCCACCCATAGGAGGGGGAATAAGATTTAATAGGATCCAAAGGATAATAATGCTGATAGTAGCATCCTTTAAACGCCTGTGCAAAAATTAAATCCGGTACTGTAATCAAACGCCAGAGCTGCGTCGCCAGCAACGCCGTGTTATAATCATCCAAACACCAAAAACCTAGACCTCTTGTATCTTTACTATGATAAAGTTTATCCTACGCCACCCAGTGTAGCCCTCGTGATTGTCCAGATGAACTCCACCAGAAATTAGAAATTGCACTAGTCAATTTCCTTGTAACCGTCTTAGGTAACCGAAAGCACGACATAACGAAAGTAGGAACAGCTATAGCAACAGACTTGATCATTACCTCCTTGCCACCCTTTGACAAAAGCTTAGCTGGCCACCCACAAGCCCGGACTTGCAACCTATCCTGTACAAACGAAAATATTTTCATCTTAGCACCCCCTAAGCTTTCCGGAATACCTAAGTAAGATCCCATACCACCCAAATTCGTGATCCCTAGAACCCCTTTCAGCTCCTCCCGAAGATCATTGTCCACTGTATGTCCAAACTGGACTGAGGACTTCTGAAAATTTATTTGTTGACCCGAAACCCTTTCATATTTCCCAAGGATCCCTTGTACCACCTCTCATTGCTCCTTCGTAGCCCGACAAAAGAAAAGACTGTCGTCCGCAAATAAGAGATGTGAAATGCATATATTTGTCACATTTAACCATTCATCAAAATCCCCATTCCGCATGAAAGAATTGACCAATAAAACTAGATCAAATTTAACCGTAGCCCAGACTTTCTGGTAAAAGAGGGCAGTGATACCATCCGGTCCTGGAGCCTTATCTGGGTGCATCATGAAAAGCGCTTTTTTGAGCTTCTGCTCTGTAACCTCGCGGGTCAAAAAATTGTTTGTCTCTGAAGTAATAAACGAGGGAACCTCGTCTAACATTTCCTGAAGATCAAAGGGATCTGACGAGGTAAATAACTCTTGAAAATAAGATACCGCAATATTGTGAATACCACTCTCCTCCGTTGTCCAAACTCCATGCTGATCATGGAGGCCAACAATACGATTCCGAGCCCTTCGCTGCTTCGTTTGAGCATGGAAGTAGCTGGTACTATGATCCCCGAGTTTCATCCACCGACTTCTGCTTTTCTGATACCAATACACTTCATCATCCCTATACGCCTCCCGCAACCGCCAAGTAAGTTCTGCAAATTTGTCTACCGTAGTAGCATCGTTTTCCTATGCAGCCGCTAATTTAGATTTTAAGTCCTCAATTGTCTTCCGCCCGTAAGGTAATTGTGCCTTCCGCCAGCGAGAGATCGCCCTCTGACATGCGGTAATTTTATCCATTAACGTGGGAGCGTCGGTTGAGTTTGCATCCCAACCTTCAGCAACCGCACCATAGAAACCCTCCTTATCCAGCCACCGTCTATCAAATCGAAAAACACTTCGACCCCTATGAACCTTATCCTCAATAACCGCAACTAGGGGCTTATGATCCGATGCAATCATCGTTAAATATTCTGTAAAAGAATCTTTAAACATATCATGCGATTCCTCATTTGCTAGAGCCCGATCTAACCGGCACTGTATTGGCTTCTTATCTCGCCATCCTCGCCAGGAAAGACTATCCCCGAGAGAAGGAAATTCAAGAAGGCCGCAATGTCGAATCATAGTGTTGAAAGGCACAAAAGAAGAAGCGTGGCACAGTTTTCCACCTCTCTTCTCATGATTGTCTTTCAGCTCATTAAAATCCCCAATTAAAAACCAAGGTAAATCCCTGTTTAAACCAATCCGTGTTAACCTCTCCCAAACCAATTCCCGATTCTTTGGAACCGGATCGCCATAGACAAAAGTGAGATAAATTAATTTCCCTTTGTACACTAATTCCACATCAATAAGTCTGTTGGAGGCAAATAATATAGAAACATTATTAATTTTATTATTATTATTATAAAAAAATGCAAGACCCCCACTATAACCAATCGGTTCAACCGTTTTTAAATCAGAATAACCAAAATGACCAACAAAAGGTTCTAAAACAGAAAAAGATTGCCTTGTTTCAGAGAGAAACAAAAATTCTGGCCGATGCTTCCCCCATAAATCCCTGAGATATCCAATAGTCGCTTTATTTCCTAGCCCCTGACAGTTCCAGTTTAAGATCCTCATTTATTGTTCTGTGGTTTAGGTGGCCTCGACCCACCAGCTGTTCCCTTCTCCGTGTCCTGGTTCTTCGGGTTAGGTCCCTCGCCGCCCAGATTATTAGACCTAGGTGCAGGGCGTTTCTTCGGAGTTGTGCACAAGTAAACATTCACTTTCTTAGAAGCTGTACCCTTAAAGGCCAAAGAGGCTTTTTCCTTACGACCCTTATCCAACACCGGATTAGAGGAGGATGATGCTTCAGTAGGGGCCGATGTATCTATAGGGTCCTCCCCTTCATCAGTCAACTCCTCTCCTAAAGTCGCTGAATCCGCACCTGAGCCATAGCCGAACCCTCGCTAGCCAGACCGCCATCCTTCAGGATTGGTGAATCCGAAGTTTCACTGCCCACCGGAGCTACCACCTGGTCAACAAGACCAGTTGTAACTGTCGCACCTATAGGATTATCCTCAACCTGTAACGCTGATTCACTATCTTTCACCCCATCTAAATCCTGAGCTACAGGAAAAGCTGGAGCAGACAACATTGATGCTGGTACTGAGCCCCTTGTCTCAGTCTGGCCTTCCGCCGACCTTGCAAAAACCTTGCCACCCTGTTCAGACCGTAAAGCCGGAGCCTGGTCCCCATCCACATCTACACTGGGATATTGAAAAAGAGCCCTCTGAACCCTCTTTGGTGGTTGGGGACGAACGCCAGCCTCCTGAGCCAACAGACTCTGCTCGGTAGGACCCAGAGATTGACCTTGTTCTTTTTTCTCAGTCGGAACCACCACTGAAGCAAGGACATCCACAACAACTCGAGCCATATGGCGATTATCATTAACCTGGACATAACTTGGAACACTTTTTGGCTTAGCAAATGGCGCACCAAAGTCCCCACCAGATCGAGTTTTACCTCCCGAAGCATGTCGACCTCTGTTTGTTCGCTGTCGCTCAGTATTGTGAGCCACGCCTGAACCCTCAATCACCTTCTCCTTGCCTTTTTTCCGATCACTTGTTACCGCTCCCTTGTAGCTTTGAAATGGCATGGTCACTTCCTCTTCCATAGGGACGGGAGAAACCTGAGTAGACTTAGCTGATTCCAGCAAAGGACAATGATCCGTAGCATGGCACATGCTGGAGCATCGTTTGCAATAACCATAGAGCCTCTCAAACAACAAGGTTACAAAGGTCTCCTCACCATTATAAAACTCTATGACCGTGTCAAAACATAATGGTTTGAAACCATTCACTATAACTCGGACTCGTCCTCTATCGATATCAACTGCTACAACACGACCAAGATCCTCACTGATGCACCTGAAGGTAGGTTCAGCCCAGAATTGAAACGGAACTCCTATCACTCTGACCCAAAAGGTAATGTCCATAGGGTAATCCGGGTCTACCGTTGGGCTCCATCGTACCATAGACAACATCCACTGATCAAAGTGAAACGGCTCCATTTGAAGAACCTCCGTGATATCCTCCTCATTGTCGAAATCAAATTGGAACTTCCCGAGGCCTAAGTCTGCTCTCACAACTTTGCCTTCCAGATGCTAGATCCGAGGAAGCATAAACAGAAGAGACTTCATGTCTTGCAACCGTGGATTCATACATCGACCCACCACTGTCTTAGAGTACCCTTTGATCAAAGCTGAGTTATCAAAGTATGGTATTTTGATCTTCCGCTTGGGAACCAAACCATCAGGCTTCTTCCCTGACCCATTCTTCCCCTGTAGACAACTCTGCGACATGATCACCAGTGACAAGATGGAACCGGAAAAACAGAGAATAGGAGAAAAATTGTAAGAGAAACCAAGAGAATAAATAGCAAACAAGCTGTGATGAGAACTAAACGAGGAGAAAAGTCCCTTTTTATACTTCTCAACTTGCCTAGAACACATAATCGTGAAAAACTATTGATGACAATAAGTGAAATCCAACTGATTCCGCCAGATCGAGGAAAGGATCGATATCACGACCAAATCCCCCAGAGAAATCAACCAACGTTGTATCCTACAGACATCAGAATAAATCCGAAACGATCTTATTGAAAAAATCAGAAATCCGCCTTCCACAAATAACCCTTTAGCCAGATCAGCGATATCCGATCCTCCAAACCACAGAGATCTCATCAAGACAAAGATCCAAAAAACCAAAAAGGATAGTGGTCCTGATGAAATCTCCCATTTATGAGCACACAATCCCAAGTAATGACCATCTGCCAAAGTCGAGACAAATTCCCATGGCAATCGCGAAACCTCTCCTTCAAAAATATTGAACTCTTTCTCTCTTTTCCATCACTGAAAGAGTCAAGAGAGAATGAATACTGAGAAACTTCACAATTCCAAAACCAAAAGAACCCAGTAGCAATCGAAACCATTGAAAACCCTAGATCCTTAGATCCCCGTCGCCCTTGCCATCGTTAGAACTTTTCTCTTTTCGATAGGTTGCTCATTGGCACTTTGTTTTTTTTTTTTTTATGATATTGATATTTACTATAAGAAAATATACAACAAAAACTAGAAACAATAATAGTGTGTACAAAAAATAAAAAGAAGATAAGAAAAGGAGAAAAATTGACCGTAAGAAAACGAAATAAATAGAAGAAAATTCCCAAGCGCAAAGAAAGATATATGAAAGTTGTTTTCCAGTTTAGTGAAAGATGCTAATAAATTTTGAGCTCCATTGTTGTTTGTTTTATGCCAGTGTGGCAATTTTATCAATGAGAAAACAGTTCCGATTTTGGTTTAAAACTTGGTAGGTGATGAATTTTTTTTAGAAAAGGTGTAAATATGAAACGACGTTGTATTATGATGATAGATTGAGATGAATCATTATTATTGGAGGCCCATTATGAGAGAAATCCGTGATGGCAAAGATATAAATAAGCTTGCAGAGCACGTGTCGGGTCAACCCGAATTGATATATGGAGCACCCACGTCAGTTGAGGCCGGCAACACCATCATCATTCGTATTTCGTAGTCGTAGATCATTCCTTAAATCATCATCTCCGATTCAAATAATTAATAACCGTCTCAATCTCGTCTCATCCTCATCTCATCTCCGATGCTGGGTGGATTCGGTGGTAAGTCGCCTCCCGTAGGCCGTACAAGCCTGAGAATCGCCGTCGCTGGCGACAAAGGCACCGGTAAATCCAGCCTTATCTCTGCCGTCGCCTCCGAAACTTTCCCCGATAATGTCCCCCGCGTCCTTCCTCCCACCACTCTCCCCGCCGACGCTTTCCCCGACTTTATACCTATCACCATCGTCGATACTCCCTCCAGGTCTCCTCCTCCTCCTCCTCCTCCTCTTCTTTCTCCAAATTTATTTATTTATGAATTATGATGACACCATCCCTTATTGTGGTTATGAAACATCATCACTCCCCCTTCATTAAAATTGTTTCTTGCATTCGAATTTGTATGCATGATTTTTTTCAATCTTTGCTGATATCTCTCTATGTGATGGTTCCTCTGTCTGCTGCTCAGTATTGACAATAGGATTAAGCTCATTGAAGAGTTCAGGAAGGCTGATGCGGTCATTCTCACTTACGCTTGTGACCAGCCTTCTACTCTTGATCGCTTGTCTTCTTATTGGCTCCCTGAGCTCCGCCGTTTAGAGGTTTGTTCTATTGCTTCTCATTTCTATGCATAAATTCTTCTTCTTCTTTTTTTTTTTTTCAGTTTATATGTAGTTATATTTAGATGTATATATACCTCAGATCAAAGCACCAGTGATTGTGGTGGGCTGCAAGCTTGATTTACGGGATGAACGTACTCCCACCAGACTAGATGATATCATGGCACCAATCATGAAGGAGTACCGAGAGATTGAAACCTGTATCGAGTGTTCTGCCTTGACCCTCATTCAGGTATCTCTCTTCTTACTTTTCCTCTCTCACTTAAAAAATATCTTCTGATATATAGTTTTAAAGATTAGGCTATTATTATCTTTTCGCTAAGAGGGAAAACGTTGACAAAGATACTAGGAGTAGGAACTTTTAGTCAGATAATACTGAAAGGCCATGCAAAACCGTGCCCACTATTAGAGTTCTTGATGTGATTGAACCATGTCCTCAGAGATTCGTTATTGTATGCTACTAAAAACATCCGAATTATATCCTTCTTCTTTTTTTCAGGCCCCTGAAGTTTTCTATTATGCATCGAAAGCAGTCCTTCATCCGACATTTCCATTGTTTGATCAAGAAAAACATTGTTTGAAGCCTCGCCTCTGCAGGGCAGTACAAAGAATATTCAACCTTTGTGATCATGATTTGGATGGTGTCCTTAATGACGCGGAGTTGAATGATTTTCAGGTTTGCTTTTCTCTGTTAGGCACTGATTCTTATATTCATGAAAGTTCCTCATCAATATGAATGCTGCAAATTTGGTTAAACAGGTAAATTGTTTTGGTGCCCCACTTGACCCTGTGGAACTTATGGGAGTTAAGAAAGTGGTCCAAGAAAGGCAACCAGATGGAGTAGCTGATCTTGGTCTTACGCTCCCGGGTTTCCTTTTTCTTTTTTCTCTATTCATCGACAGAGGTCGCCCTGAGACAGCATGGACTATCCTACGGAAATGTGGTTACAATGATTCTTTAGAATTCAACACCGAGTTACTACCCGTTCCACCGAAGCAGTCTCCTGATCAGGTGTGTGTTGTTGTTTTAGATAGTACTTAACTACAATAATATCTCTCAGTTATTTTGTTACTTCAAGATATGAGAAACTGGCTGGTTGCTTTCAAATAATTTTTGCACTCTATTCCTGTATATCACTTGCAGAGCATCGAGCTAACAAACAAAGCTATGGACTTTCTGAGTGGAATCTTCCAGTTATATGATCTTGACAATGTGTGTATGATCATTTCTTCAATTATATTCTGTTTTTCTCTATCACCTAAAACTTAATTTATCCTCAAGGAGCAGTAGTGGTTCTCTAATACTTCTTCGTTTTGCTGCTATTTAGGATGGAGCGTTGCAGCCAGCTGAACTAGATGGTTTGTTTCAAACAGCTCCTGATAGGTAATTTGCTGGTGATTACTTTTTGTATGTTCTGTTTCCAATTCTTACCTCGGTAATCGATGGTTATCAACTGTTCCTCCAATTTATGTTTAGTCTGTGAGCTAAGCTTCTTTCGTTGAATTTTGCTTGCCAATATCTTTAATGCTCTTGTACATGAATGTCTAATATCTCTAGAATAAGTTCATTTTCATGTACACTCTGCTTTTACGATTTCAGTCCTTGGAGTGAGGCTCCTTATAAAGATGCTGCAGAGAAAACGTCTGGCGGGAATTTGACGATCAACGGGTTTCTTTCTGAGGTTTGTATGCTTGCTGTTTGGTTGACACTGAATTAGAACCAAGCTTTCATGGTTATCATGATCAACTATCAATTTCAGCATTCTTTACCATGGATAATTATGCTGTGTTATGTGTTAATGCAGTGGGCTCTAATGACTCTACTAGATCCTCGAAAAAGTTTGGCAAACCTGATATATATCGGTTACGGTCACGAACCAGCTTCAACATTTTCTGTTACAAGGAAAAGATCACTGGATCGTAAGAACCAGCGAACAGAGAGGAATGTGTTTCAGTGCTTTGTATTTGGCCCTAGAAAATCTGGAAAGTCCGCAATCCTAGATTCTTTCTTAGGAAGGTATACTTGTTTTAACATTGCTACGTATCCGTCTTATGATGTGTGTTTGATTGTTTATATGGGTTTACTCCTGTTATATATTCTAAGCTGTGTTTCACTTCCAGGAAATTTTCGAACAGCTATAAGGCAACAATGGGTGAACAATATGCAGCAAATGTCGTTGATCAGCCTGGAGTTAGTAGCAATAGCCTGAACTCTTATGTAAATTGTCACATGTGGATGGTTAATGTGGTTTTTTGGTTCTAATTGTATGGACACATTTTGCAGGGTACTAAGAAAACCCTCATATTACGGGAAATACCAGAGGAGAGAGTTAAAAAGTTTTTGACAAACAAGGAATCGTTGGCAGCATGTGATGTTGCTGTGGTTGTCTATGATAGGTTAGCCCAAGAAATATTGTTGCACCTTGTATGTGTAGATAAAAAGATGATGGACTTAGCAAGAAAATTTGATGTTTTGCAGTTCGGATGTATACTCATGGAAAAAAGCGAGGGAAATATTGATGGAGGTAGCAAGGAGGGGAGAAGAGAGCGGTCATGGGACCCCTTGCCTTCTTGTTGCGGCCAAAGATGATTTGGATCCATATCCAATGTCAGTGCAAGAGTCTGATAGGGTAAGTAATTGGATCATCACTTACCCCTAATACAGTATGATTCCATGCTCTTGATATGATTGATGATGATTCATCATAACTTGGATACCAACAGGTTTGCATGGAACTGGGAATTGATGTCCCTGTGTCATTAAGCATGAAACTTGGGGAGCCAAACAGTCTCTTCTCAAGAATCGTGAGTATAGCCGAGAACCCTCACTTGAGCATTCCAGAGACAGAGTCAGGGCGAAGAAGCAAGAACATCCGCCAACTTGTGAATAGCTCACTTCTATTTGTCTCAGGTTTACTACTCATTCACAATAATCGCTATTTACTTGCTTGAGTTGAGTGAAACAATTTTAATCATCCAAGCTTACTAAATATATTATTATATGAAATTGCAGTTGGTACAGCTGTTGGGTTTGCCGGATTGGCAGCTTACCGTGCGTATTCGGCAAGGAAGAATGCTTGAAGATTTGCATATCTTCTCGTTCACCCCAAAAATAATAGTACTCCGTTTTTGCGAGTAACCAACCAACCAATCTGACTGAACCTCTGCTTCTTTTTTCCGTTTTTCCTTAGTATTAAAATAATGCACATCTTTCAGGGAACTAATACTACGTTGGCATTGATGTATACAAAATAAACACAATTTTTTATACAAAATATTTTTTAAGTTATTTTTGGATGAAACGTAAAAACGTTATTAAGACTCAATGTGATAGATATGAATTCATGTCATAATACGAAAATAGAGGGAATAAAAACATACTTATTAGACATGTTTGTTTCATATTAACTACTACTAGCTAGTCTAGTCAACTAGAAGTATTAGTATAAAATTGGTTTTGAAAAGAGCCCATATTGGCCCAATCTAGAAGGGGATGGTAATGATATAAATCACATAAAATCGCAAAGATGAGATGGACCGACCGTTAGACGTTATCTTGTACAATAGCCGCTCATATATCTATCTTCTGGTTCTCTGAGGATCATAAAAAGAACAGACTACAAAACAAAGTCAGACAGAACAGAGCAAGGTCATCTTAACCCAACCAAAAGAAAAAAAAAAAATGGCGGCTGTATCATCGTCCTCTCTGTTCTTCTCCTCAAAAACAACTTCTCCGATCAGTAACCTGCTGATCCCGCCATCTCTCCACCGCTTCTCTCTACCCTCTTCATCTTCCTCCTTTTCCTCTCTCTCTTCTTCTTCTTCTTCTTCTGCTTCTCTCTTCACATACTCTTTGAGAACTTCTCGAAGGTCATCTCTTCAGGGGTTTACCGTTAAGGCCAGCTCCCTCGGTGAGAAGAAGAATGTGCTTATCGTCAACACCAACAGCGGCGGTCACGCCGTCATTGGGTTTTACTTCGCCAAAGAGCTTCTCTCCGCCGGACATGGCGTCACCATCATGACCGTCGGCGATGAATCTTCCGACAAGATGAAGAAGACTCCCTTCACCCGATTCTCCGTAAGATTTACGAGTGTCCCCTCTTTTTGTGAGTCTTTTTGAATCCGTAAGGTTCCGATCGATACATTTGTCTACATACAGGAAATTGTCAGTGGCGGAGGAAAGACCGTGTGGGGAAACCCGGCCGATGTTGCCAATGTTGTCGGAGGTGACACATTTGACGTTGTGCTTGACAACAATGGCAAGGATTTGGATACTGTTAGGTCTGTCTGCTTATTGATTTATATTAATCCAAACAAAAAAAGCCATTGTTTTTTATTTTATTTTTGAATTTTCATTTGATGATTTTTTTTTTTCCGAACAGGCCAGTGGTGGATTGGGCTAAAAGCTCCGGCGTGAAGCAATTCTTGTTCATTAGCAGTGCCGGGATCTACAAGTCCACCGAAGAACCTCCTCACGTTGAAGGGGTAAATAAACACAAACCACAACTTTCTCAATTCTCACCACTTATGTCTCCTCCTTCTCCGATGTGCAGGACGCTGTCAAAGCTGATGCAGGTCACGTGGTAGTGGAGAAGTACTTAGCCGAAACTTTTGGGAACTGGGCATCGTTTCGACCACAGTACATGATCGGCTCTAGCAACAACAAAGACTGCGAGGAATGGTTCTTTGACCGTAAGTTTCTCAAACCCCACTGATTGCTGCTACACATCGACAAACACAAGTAATGGTATATTGTGTTCCCAGGGATTGTGAGAGACAGAGCAGTGCCAATCCCAGGATCAGGAATGCAGCTAACCAACATATCTCACGTGAGAGACTTGTCTTCCATGCTGACTTCTGCCGTGACCAACCCTGAGGCTGCTTGCTACAACATCTTCAACTCCGTAAGCGACAGAGCCGTAACTCTAGACGGTATGGCCAAGCTCTGTGCTGCCGCTGCTGGCAAAACGGTTGAGATCGTTCACTATGACCCTAAAGCTATTGGGGTTGACGCCAAGAAGGCTTTTCCATTCAGAAACATGGTAAAACTAAACCCAATAGAAGCTCTTCTCCTCCTTCATTGATTGATTAGTTTTATAACCCTGTTATTGTATGGTCGCAGCATTTCTACGCGGAGCCTAGAGCCGCAAAGGATATATTAGGGTGGGAAAGTAAAACGAATCTACCTGAAGATCTCAAGGAGAGATTTGAAGAGTATGTTAAGATTGGCAGAGACAAGAAAGAGATGAAGTTTGAGTTAGATGATAAGATACTCGAAGCCCTCAAAACTCCAGTGGCCGCTTGATCAAAAGGCCATTACGTTTCTTCCCTTGTAACTTCTACTGCTACCCTACCCTCTACTCTCTTTTTTTCCGGCTTATATGAGATGGAGATTACTTAATCTAAAAGACCATTTGGATTCATAATCAAAAAAAGCAACAACAATTCTGGTTTAGGAGCAGATAACAATTTCTTTTCAAAGGGAGATTGATTTGAAGACAGTCTAAGATCCTTACATACCTACTTCAATACGTTTATCATAGAGAGAGAGATTAAACTGAACCTACCTAGATAGTGACAAGAGCATCACATAACATGATCCTATTCCTCCTCTTGCTTAATTTTCAGACCTCCGAGTTTCGATTCCAGTCCGTTGTCTTCTTCGCTTTCATCTTCAAAATCTTCTCCTTCAGGGTCATTGTCGTCCAAAGGACCAAGCTTGTCCGGACAGTCCTTAAACATATCATTTACCTCGTCAATACCTTCATCAGATATATAGTTTCCATTAATGTTCAGAAGCTTGAAAGTGTGTTTCTTCACAACAGTTTGTGCCAAGGCTCTTGCCCCAGCTCTTCTGATCATGTTGGTGCTCAGGTCAACTTCAAGCAACTGATCATGACCTTCTACTGCCTTTGCGATTAAGATAGACCCTTCGTCTTTGAGTTCATTCTCAGATAAATTCAGCTTTGAAAGAGACTGTTTTGAGGCGATGCAAGCTGCCAACTTTGCAGTGGAATTGACAGTAATATCGTTTCCAGCCAATTCTAGAACTTCAAGAGAAGGGGCAGACTTAAGTAGAGCTTCGGCAATTGCTTCTGTTCCCTCATCCTCCAAGTTCAGGTAACTCATATAGATCTGAGTTAAATGAGTCAACACTGACAAAGTCTTGGCCAGGGCAATTCCACCTTCGACTCCAAACATGTTGTCACGAAGATCAAGTTTCTTCAAGTGGGTACAGTGTTCGAGTGCTTCAGCGAGAGCAACACCACCTTCTGAACCAATCCTTGTAGATGAACACCGGAAGTCTTCCAAAGATGGACATTGCCTGACAATCTCAGCAATGGCAATAGCTCCTTCATCTCCTGTCATGTTGTTATGGAAGTGAAGAACCCTGATTTTGCCAGTAGAAGGAAGTAGCTCACGAACTGCTCTTGCAGCATCCTCTGAAATGCCGTCATTCATCAGATAAAGCTCCTCTAAGTCATGCTGAGACTTGATGAGAGAAGCAAAAGCTCTAATTCCTTTTTCTCCCAGAGCATTGTCAGAGAGATCCAAAAACCTAAGCTTAGAACCCTCCAAAGCAGATGAAAACATATTCATGGCTTCAAGTGCTTCAGCCTCTGGCCGTCCTGCAACGACATCAGAGAGATCCACTTCAGTGAGCTGATCCTTGATGGAAGACAAAACAGTGGCAGCAAACTTGGCTGCTTCGGAGCCAAAACTCCTGTTGCTGAAACGGATCTTGGTAAAGGAGTTATGCGGGTCAGTCAAAGGCCTCAAAAGCTCACGTGCCTCGTCTTCATCAATGAATGCTCTACGGCCACAGGAGATATCAAACAAGACATCCCCAGTCTGCTTAGACGAAACATCAGAATCTTCCTGGGGACCTCGTTTGATGACATCAAGCATGAGCTTACTGGATTCTTTAGCGTAGACCTGAACAGCAGAAGTGCCATCACCATCAGGCTCGTTCTGGAAGTGTTTGTTGGCAGTAGCAAAAGCCAAGTCTTCAATACGCTTGGCATCATCCTCAGCCTCTTGGAGACTCAAAAGACCGTACTTTCTGGAGAAGATGGAAGGGGTGGTGATGTTCTTGGTCATGCGCTCGACAAGCATCAGGCGGGTACTCTTACTGGGTGGCCACATCTTGACAGACAAAACACGGCTCTGTGTGGTTTTAACTGAATGATCCATGGTGCTCGCTTCTGTGATTTCAAGACAAAAGGAAAACAATACTCAATCAATCAATCTGACATAGAAAAAGTGTATTCAAGAACAAAAGAAAGGTTACGATGAAGATCCAGTCGGACACGAAGATGGCATTGGAGAATCTAACTACATTTCCCAGATTGTCAATACCAGAAAAGAGCCTTTTTCCTAATACTAAGGTAGAAGAAACCCTAAAAATCAACATCGACTATGGCACAATGCAAAAGAGAAGTAGAAGAAACCTAGTAGCAAGTGGAGACGAGAGATGCGATGAAAACAGTACCTGCGGATCGAAATGTGTTCTCCTCTCTCTCTCTCTCTCTCTCTCTCTCTGCGAGTACTACTTTGATGCCCCAAATAAACGAAGCGGAAGGAGAAATAAAAATACGATAAAGGTGAGAGATTTTTCAGAGAAGCGTGATTAAGACGCAGAGTGAGAGAGAATCATTGATTGATTCGCGTGACGGTAATGATGCCCTTCCTTCTTTTTTCAAAATTTCAATCTTTTTTTTTTTTTTCTTTTTCCTGAGAATCCCCAAAAAACAATTGAAAGAGAGAGAGAGAGCCAAATTAGGGTTTATGAAATGACAATAAAGCCCCTAAAAATATAGCCCATTTAAAAGCCCATTAACAGATGTATAAGGCCTTAAAGAAAGCTCAGTCTTAATTTTAAGTATTTTCCTCACTTCAATTATTTTACACACAAAACAAATGCTTAGTTTTTTTTTTTTTAATATTAATTTAATTTTTAGGTAAATGAAAAAGACAGGCAGAGATGAACTGTTGGAGGAGACGGTGGGCCACCGTCGCCAGCTGGACTCACCGACGGTGAACTGTTGTCGGCAGTCGACGCCTCTCTCCTCCTCTCACTCCTTCTTTCCTTTTCTTTTGTTTGTTTATTTTTCTTTCAATATATAAAATCATTAATAAAAAGAATAAATTAAAAGGCAAATCATATATATCATATCCCTAATAATAATGGAAAGTTTCCTTCTTCTTCACAAATCACAAATCAGTGAATCATCTATAGTTTAGCTTCAGCAGAGCAAGCAAAACAATGGAGAAGCGCCGGAGATAGAGAGAGAGAGAGAGAGAGATCTGTCATCTTCCCACTTGTTTCTCTCGTAAGTTCCTTCTTTCACATTCTGATACTGTTGTTCTTGATGGATTTTGCTTTTTTTACTCTTAAGATTTGGTTTTGGTGGTTTTAGGAGTCTAATTTAGTGTGGGGGTTCTCTCTCTCTCTCTCTCTCTTATATCATAGATTGCTTTGTTAGTTTGTTCACCAAACTTCATTCCTGCCTGCCTATGTCTATTGCAAAACCCCTAACCTCAAGATTGGCAAATCTCTCATAATCCAAGTTACCATTTTTATGCCGTTTCTGATTTGCAGAGATAGATATGGCCGCCTCTCTCCCAACGGATCAAGGTTTCATTGATTCGGATGTATACCTCAGATTAGGACTTTTAGTAGATCATGGCAAACGTTTGAAAAAGCCACCCGCACTTCTCTCTCGTCTCGCTTCATCTCTTGAGAGATCTCTCTTGCTCTACGACGATGACAACAAGTTACTGCCGATGCTTCAATCCCCTGAAGACGACTCTGTTGTCACCGATTTTGATGGCACATCTCCCCCTGAGATCACCATTTCACGTTACTTGGATCGCATTTTCAAGTACTCTTGCTGCAGCCCTTCCTGCTTTGTCATTGCTCATATCTACATCCATCTCTTTCTCCAGAGGACCCGATCCTTTCTCAGTCCCCTTAACGTCCACCGCCTTCTCATCACTTCTGTCATGTTAGCCGCTAAAGTCTTCGATGACAGGTAACAACAACATCACATCTTTCATTCTTGCTACTTGTACGAACTAATTAAGCAGAGAGGGTTATGGATATGTAATTAGAGGTTCCTCCATCTGTAGTAGCGAGTTTCTTTTACTTCCTCATCTCAAGTTCGTTTTGGTAGAGAGACTAGATTGCAACTTTAAGATGTTGATGCCACAACATTGATCTCTGGTGTTGTGCAGGTACTTCAACAATGCATACTACGCAAGAGTTGGTGGTGTGAGCACCAGAGAGTTAAACAGATTGGAGATGAAGCTGTTGTTCACCCTTGACTTCAAGCTTCAGGTTGATCCTCAGACTTTTCATACACACTGCTGTGACTTGGAAAAACACAACACCGACGGCTTCCAAATCGAGTGGCCGATTAAAGAAGCATGTCGAGCCAACAAAGAGACTTGGCAGAAGGGGACACCTGACTCACTCTGCTCTCAAACGATAGCACGCTGATCATGTGGCTAGAGTAAGATAGGATTCTTTTGCAAGATTGATTGATTGATTGTGACAATTTGTGTAGTAGAAAATCTTTATAAAAAAAAACCTACGAGCTCATTCTTTTAAGAGGCGGTTGTTATATATATAGTTTTCATTGATACTGGTTAAACTAAATAGACCTACATCAAACGGCAACTATTTCCTCTGCTGCTGCAACTCACATTAGCAACCGGAGGTTCTGCTGGTTTGCTGTTACAAGAAGCATCGTTGATCTTGGGAGGTGGTTCAGCAGCAGTAACAGGAGCCGCCGCCACCTCAACATTACTACAAGCACCTGAATCACTGGCTCCTCCATCGCCGCCATTGCTACTCTTGGAGTCAGCGGACGGTGGTGCAATCGGAGACCGTGAGTGGTCGCTACTAGGATCATCATGCGACTCCTTAAACGTTATTTTAGTGACTCTTTTGTCGATGATCTTCATATGTTTGATTCTACGTGCGTTTCCATCAACCAAGTTTTGTAGATGTAATGTCTGGTCAGGGCCGTCAAAGCTGCTGACGTGGACCTGACGTTGGCAGGTTGATGGCGTGGCGAGCGGAGGAGGAGTTGCCGCTGAAATATCTTCGGGAGATTCTGGTTCAGGAGGTTCCCACAAAAGCTCAGCTCTTTTACCGGCTTTAGCTGCCATTGGGATAAGCATTTGTGGGTCGATCTCACTGTTCACTTGTATCGTCCCCTCGTTTGCATTAACCTTTATCGAATGCACTCCTGTTCATATAAATCAACATTATTGCTAATTTATTAGAATCAAATTAACTAAATAGTTGCCGCATATAGCAGAAACGGTAAATATATATGTGCTTTAAGCACCTTCAACTTTGAGCATGGCTCGTTTAACCTTCCTCGCACATCCGGTGCAACAATTGGGTTCCAGTTTCAGAACACGAGTCTGCTGTATGCGAAAAAATAAAATGATTTACCATATCAATAAAAATAAAATTTTATGATCGACGATGTACAAACAAGTCTTGGTCATCGTAAAAGGTAAAATAAGGAAGGAACCCGGAGGAGTGGGGAATGTTTTGAAGAAGGATGCCTTTCCATTCTTAGAAATAATACAGTATGTATTAAGAAACACAAACGAACTATATAATGATTCTTATATTATTTGTAACATCAAAATAAACATGTATGTATTCTGACAGCCTTGTTAGTTAGTTTTGAATGAATTTACGCGAGTACTTATGTCAAGTATTTTATACGTGTGCTATAGATATATACAATGATCTCAGCTTAAATCTTTAAAGCACGCATATATATCTTCAAGATTTCCTTATTGATCATCAATGATATAAAGCACGATATGATAATTTCTTGGAAAATTATCTATCAAGCGTGCTGGCTTGATTTACATTTTCTATGGAAAAAAATAAAGTTAAAGTTGATTATGACATAAAAAAATGTTGAGACTTACGAGTGAGATTAACCGTTAAAGTTTGGATAGCTACGCTAATTATTCTATTTTTGATTTGTCGTTATTTTCTTTTTACTTGCACTACAGTGTTTCCACATTTGGAGCAACAATATACAAACAACAACAAAATCGCAGGTTGTATCTCTTACAATGTGAATTGGGCAAATGATTACTGAAAGAGAGAGATAGCAAAAATAAAGTTAATGGGCAAGGTAGGCGTGACTGCCTTATTGGTCGTCGTATTATTTACTCTCCTTTTTTTAATCATGGTGGAGTAATATATATTTTTTGACAAACGTGGGTGATGGGTTAACATCAATCAATCATTAGCCTTCTTATCCCAATTTTTTTTTTGTTTTTTGTCTTTGTATCTATCATGAACATTATAGCATAAATTAAAGAAGTGAAAAAGCTGGTGGCCACGAGTACAATCGAGCGAACTAGCACGCACATATGTATCACTTACCAGCCTAAAATAAATTTTTGATTTAATTTTTTAACATCGTTACCAAGTGTATTGTTAGATGAAAAACAAACGACGTAATATATATCTAAGAGTTCTCATTTTCATTTAGTATATGAATTACTACAAATTTTAAAGTGAATAAGAACAAGAAAGATATTATAGCGATTATATTAATTTTATCTTAGATTTAAGTTAGTAGTAACATTTTATTGATTTTAGGTTGATGTATTCATTCTTTTGTGTTGGACCTATGTGATGTAAATTGATTAATCGAATGAAACTTTCTAAAAATATAAAGAAAATTTCTGAAGTGTGTTGTTAATCAACTGATAAGACAACAGAAAGCTAGGAATCTAAAATAAACGCATAAGCTGGCCGGTTTAGTCCACCAATTTGATTAACATTTATTCGATTAATATAAATAGTTTAAGCATATAATACCAGAAGAGTAGATTAGTAAACTAATATACTGATCAGACAATGTATTGGCATTGAAGTTTATGGTCAGGGAAGAGTGTCTAAAATATATATAGCTCTAGTAAAATTGTATAGTTTAAAATACAAGCCAGCTTTAGTTTAAATTCCCTTGTCTATATATTCCCGTAATTTTTTTAGGGTATATAGGACTGGAGGAATCAGATACGTACATGGACGTGTAGGAGCATGCACATTGCACACATTACCAAGCTCACAAGAAGCAAAATTACATTCCAATAGCTACGACTTGTCGCTGTAAGAATAATCTTTTAATTAAAGGCCCTTTCTCAGGCCATTATATTTCTTATCTCATGTGAATAAATTATAATGTAAAAATAAAAATAAAAATAAGGTTCTCTTTATAAGGTTTTGCCGTCTTAAGATTTATACGTAAGTGGAAGAAGGAGTAATAAAGAGACGTTCCCGGGGGTCTTTGGCCATTGCAGGTCGACAAACAATTTTGCCTCTCCGTTTCATTAATGGACGGTCCAATGGAACCTTTATATTATTCTACAAGAAATAAAAAGACTCTATGATAATATCAAGATATATGACATAGAATCACATCTGCATCACTTTTTCTTATGAAATTTAATAAAACTAGGGCATATAGAATATCTATATACATATAATATTTACTAGACCGATCATGAGGAATCATCATAACTTAATTTTTATTGAGTGTTATTAATTTAATAATGTCTATTCATCCAAATTAACTGCCGAGTTTTCCAAGATAACTTGTAAAAGAATATTACAAAACCAAAACCAAGCTTAATTAGACAACCCATATTTCTCTTCATATAAATCACATATAATTCATTTTTTGATTTAAAAAAAAAAAGTGAATTCTTCTTAAAAATTTCTTCCTTGGATAAAATCATTTTTCTGCAATAAAAATAAATAAATCGTATCTTAACCTCACATCAAACGTAATCGAAGTTTACATTTGATTGAGACATTATCAATATATATCATCTGCACTGCAGGCGTATCAAATATTTGGCTACAGCCTAAATAAAAATAGAGGAGAATAAAGTAAAAGAGAGAAAAAAACAACAGGTTTTGACCAATGAAAAAAGCGAGCCAACTTGTACTCTTATATCATTCGTACAGTGTCCAATTTCAAGTGTGTGACCCTATATATATATATAAATCATATCATTCATGCAAAGTCACCTGAACATTTCATAAGTAGATATACAAGCCTCCCAAACATTTCAAAATATATAGAAAACATCTAAGGTTTATATTGCAAAGCTTTGATATATATACCATCATGATAATGAAGATATCTATGGCTATGTGCAAACAGCCATTGCCTCCTTCTCCGGCGTTAGACTTCCCTCCGGCAAGATTTGATCGCAATATGCTTACTCTAAACCCATACGGTCCAAAGGACAAAGTAGTGGTTATCATGGGTGCTACTGGGACAGGCAAGTCACGACTCTCCGTCGATTTAGCCACACGTTTTCGGGCGGCTGAGATCATAAACTCGGACAAGATCCAAGTCCACCAAGGTCTAGACATTGTCACGAACAAGATCACGAGCGAGGAGAGCTGTGGGGTACCGCACCATCTCCTTGGGGTCTTGCTGCCTGAAGCAGACTTAACCGCGGCGAATTACCGTCAGATGGCGAATCTCTCCATTGAATCCATCCTAAACCGTGGAAAGCTTCCAATCATCGTTGGAGGTTCCAACTCTTACATGGAGGCTCTAGTGGACGACGAAGACAAACAATTCAGGTCGAGATACGACTGTTGTTTCCTATGGGTCGACGTGGCGCTTCCCGTTTTGCACGGGTTCGTGTCTGAGAGAGTTGACAAGATGGTGGAAAATGGAATGGTTGAGGAAGTTAGAGAAATTTTTGACTATTCGGATTCGAATTACTCGAGAGGGATCAAGAAAGCAATCGGAGTTCCAGAGTTTGACAGGTTTTTTAGGAATGAGCAGTTCTTGAATGTGGGAGACAGAGAGGAGCTGTTAAGAAAAGTGGTCGAAGAGATAAAGAGGAATACCTTTGGGTTGGCTTGTAGGCAGAGAGAAAAGATCGAACGGTTGAGAAAGGTGAAGAAGTGGTGCATTCAGAGATTGGATGCCACTCCGGTCTTCACAAAACGAAGGTCCAAGATGGATGCTGACGTAGCATGGGAGAGGCTTGTGGCTGGACCAAGCACCGTTGCTGTGTCGCGGTTTTTGCTGAACATTGCCAGCGGTCGACCGCTTGTGGAGGCTTCAACAGCGGTTGCAGCTGCCAGGGAACGCGATATGTCGCGGTGTCTAGTGGCGTGATCAGTACTAACCACGTACGTAAAGATCGATCGATAAGGCTGGATTCGGAAATGCATGTGGTTAACTTTTACGCCAAAAAGGTTTTTGGGTGATGATGACGTGGCAATGATCAGAAAATATGCACACAAGACTAAAATGAGTGGGGGAAAATATACATATAAAATAAGCTAGAAAAATAAAGTTATATCTAGATATATTATATATATATATATATGCATGCATATCGTATATAGTATTGTCTGATACTGAAAATTTTGGCATAACTGTTATTCAGTATTATCATCTACTTTTTTGGATGTAAGTGGGAATGCTATATTTGGAAAGTGAGGACTTACCCGCCTTGTAACAATTTGATTTTAATAATATAAACGACTAAGCTCTGAGTGGGGCTTATTTATATAGTTGGTACAATTTATAGTTATTGATGATACAATTTTGTTGTTTCTAAATAGGGAAATCTTATTCTTACCCGATATTAAAAAGCAGAATAGGGAAATCTTGACTGCAGGCACACGTACATGCATATTCCAGAGTATAAGTTTATAGCTACAAACAATTGATACTGTCTAAACATGATTTACAAAATGTTCAAATGGCACATAGATGATACATATTAAAGGAAGAAAAAAAAACTAATAGAAATTTAATTAGTATAGCAAGGACAAAAAGTTGAAAGCCAATTAAGTGTTTTTCTTGCAGTAAAAAATGTTAGTTAGAAACTTGAAACTTCAAATGGTATGATATCATGAATAGAGTGTAAAAACATATTGTTTTTTTTAAATGATATTTGTGGTAAGGAAATCAGGAATCCTTTCAAAACATAAACCAGCTTTGAGTGGGAACAAAAGAAGAAGAATGAAGTGTTTAGTAGCACATTTAGCAATGACCGTACACAGTAGCACGCGCCTGAAAGCCGTACAGAGAAGGCGTTGACAAATTTGTGCAAATTATTCGAATCATGTGAGAGTGCCCACATCGCAACTTATCAATCTTCTTAGTTTTGTTTTTTTCTTTCTTTTTAATATAATGCGTTCTTAATTGGAACCCATCCATTTTATTTTATTTTATAAAAGATTATTCTCTTTATGCCTCGTGTATGTGTAATTGGCGTCTTATAATGCTTTAGTAGTCTACTGGCCGGCCCCCTCTCTCGCTCATTTATGTTTATATGCCCCTGCGATGTCGCGAGAAAGTATTTTAGAAAAAAAATAATTTAAATTTAAAATTTAAAAGTATACATTATTTGAATGTAATAGAATAGTTTGAATACATAAACTGTTACTAAAAACACAATCATCAAAATGAAAACTTATAACAAAAAATATTATGTAGAATAAACGCAACTTTGCAAAAATTGTTGTTTAAAGTATTATAAATATAAGATATTTTTATGAAGAATTATGGTAAAGAGCTACAACTAAAAAAAAATATTTTGACGAAGTAATCTTTATTGAGAATATTGAACTAATGGTTATAATAAATAATATAATTTTCTATTAAATAACTATAATTAAAAATATATTTAATAATGAGTGAAACAGTATCAATAGAAAATTAAAATTAAAATACACAACTCTTAAGAACAAAATAAAATAAAATTAAAATATTAAAATAGTTTTTAACGAAAATTTATGATAAATAGACACAACTGAAAATTCTATATTAATTTTTATTAAATTTCTATATTACTATAATCATTTCTAAAATTTTAGTTAGATTATAGAATAACATTGAATATTAAATATTAATATTCAAATTATTCAGAATTAACATAAAATGAAAATTTTGTTTCAACAACAATGATTTGTTAGTTATTGATGAAGAGACAAATATATAGAGAGTTCAAAATATATGACTATTTAAATAAACACACCTATTAGAACGAAAAGTTGTAATGAAAAAATATGAATAAAATATAGTGAAAAGACACAACTCTACAATGACCAAATACAATTGTTTGAGTTTTTTAAAAAGAACAAATAAAACCAATTTTTTTACAAAAAAAATACTACGAAAAGTCTCAAGTTCTTATTTATTCAGATTGTTATTATTATTTTTAAATATTAATTTTTTTTTTAACAGAAAGTTAAGATAAATAGACACAACTGTAAATTCAATATTAAGTTGTATAAAATTTCTCTATTGCTATAATCATTTCTAAAATTTTAGTTAGATTATAGAATATATTCAATTATCTAGACTCAACATAAAATGTAAAATTTGTTTCAACGAACTTGTTAGTTAGTGATGAAGAGACAAATATAAAGAGATTTCAAAAAGCATTACTATTTAAATAGACACACCTATTAAAACGAAAAGTTGTGATGAAAAAATATAAATAAAATATAGTAAAAAGACACAACTCTACAATGAACAGCTACAACCGTTTGAATTTAAAAAAAACAAATAAAAACATTTTTTTAACGAAAATGTACTACGAAAAATTACAACTGTTGTGTTTGCACTTGATTATACCTACAAACTCATATAAACTGCTTTTAAATAGAAGACATCTTTATTACCATATTCAAAAGTCAAATCCAAAAACTTATTATATAATCCATTTAACTATTCGAAAAATACTCTAGGTATAAAATTAACTAAAAGTTGTAAATCCATTTAAATCTTTTGTTAAATCAAAAATTGGAGGAATCTCTTTACTTTTAAAAGAATGAATGCTAGAGAATAATTTAGAGAGCTGTAAAAACCGTTGAGATTGAAATTTTATATTATTTGGTGTCATGGCAAAAAAATGAACACAGTTCAAATAGACAAATATGTACAGATTTCAAAAGATACGAATATTTGAATAGACACAACTCTATAATGAACAGTTGTAACTTTACAAAAAAACCGTTACAATGAACAATCGCAACTTTGTGTAAAACACACAATTTAAATTTTTTTACATATTTTTTTTGGAAAATTATCCAAAAAGTACGATTGAAAAAACACAATTTTGGTGGCATTTATTCGGATTGCTATTATATATAGGTATTTTCATTATTTTTTTATATAAAATTAACTAAAAGTTGTAAATTAGATTCATTATTCCAAAAATCTTTCGTTAAATCAAGAACTGGAGAAATTTCTTACTTTTAAGAGAATGAATGCTAGAGAATAATCTAGAGATTTGTAAAAACCGTTGAGATTGAAATTTTATATTATTTTGTGTCATGGCAAAAAAAAAAAACAGTTCAAACTGACAAATATATAGATTTTAAAAGATACAAATATTCGAATAGACACAGCTCTACAATGAGCAGTTGCAACTTTACAAAAAAACGTTAAAATGAACAATCGCAACTTTTTGTTAAACACATAAATTAAATTTTCTACATATTTTTTGGAAGATTATCTAAAAGGTACGTTTGAAAAACACAATCTTTGGTGGCATTTATTCAGATTGTTACCATATTGGAAAGTCAAATCCAAAAACTCACTATGTAATCCATCTAACTCGTGGAAAAACACTCTAGATATTTTTATTAAACTTTTATATTTAAAATTAACTAAAAGATGTAAATTAGATTCATCATTCTAAAAATCTTTCGTAAAATCAAGAATTAGAGGAATTTCTTGACTTTTAAAAGAATGAATGCTAGAAAAATAATTTAGAAAAATGTATAAACCATTGAGATTGAAATTTTAGTTGATTTTGTGTCATGGCAAAAAAATGAAAACAGTTCAAACAGACAAATATATATAGATTTCAAAATATACTAATGTTCCAATCAACACAACTTTACATTGAACAGTTCTAACTTTTCATAAATAACCGTTTCAATGATCTATCACGACTTTTCATAAAATATCCATCACGACTTTTCAGAAAATATCTATAAGGTATGATTGAAAAAACACAACTATTGGCCGTATTTATTCGGATTGTTATTATGATATAGATTATATATTTGGCAAACAAAATTGTATGGATAATAGTATTATCTTTCTTTTGGTATATCAAAAACGATATGTTGATGTGATTAATCCGTATATATACTGTACGTGGTTTTGAACTATATATATAAGAGATATGGAAAATATGTTCCATGAAAAAAAAATAGATATCGAACAAAGTGCAAGAAGACAAATAACAACTTGCAGCAAGAAAAAAGAAAAAAAAAAGGTTCGAGTATAAGAATCACATCTTTTTGAGCATAACCCAAAAATTTAAATTCCATAGATTGGTTTGGTCCCATCAATGCGACTTATGTAATAAAAAGTAAGATTCCAATGAATCTCCATCCTCCTTTGTTTAATATATATCATCTTCTAGTTTTTTTATTTTTTTTTTATTAGTAAGCACTGACTACTACTCCATATATTATTTTTGTTGTCAACTGAAATTGCACTATATAGAAGAATTGATTCGGTTAAATTATGTCAAACGTAAAGTTTTATATTAGGAGACGACGTCCTTAAAAATCACCAAACGATCGATAGTAGCTAGTTTACTTACCCAAGTCCAATGCACTCAGTGGCCAATTTTAATAAACGGGCCTGAAACAAATTTTAGAAAACTGCGATGTATAATTAAAAATAAGCCATAATAATCTCAATGCACTTCAAATTTCGGCCCATATGGAATGGAATACGAAGCAAGCACCTACAGAGCCCAGTTGCCCAATGGTGTTCACGACACCTGAATGGCTTGGTATGTTGACTTATATGACCGGTGAACGTACAACAATTAAACTAAACGGCGTGAATTAGAAAGAACTTTATGACAACTAAGATAAAAACAAAGGTGCAGGGGTCTTGATTTTATCAAAGAAGACATGGCAGTATATATAGTTTTTAAAGAAAGGGAAGAGAAATCAGCGAATGAATCGGCCTCCACAGACGAAAGTGACAATGCAGGACTCATCCACAAAGACTGTGTAGTTATGAATAGGTTTGGCTAGCAATGGCGGAAGCCGAACCAGAAGGTCGCACACGCACTCGTTGTCCATTTGCTTCAACCACTTGCAGCACTCTTGTTGCGCAAATGTCTCTGCTCTGTGTCGATGATGGTGGTGGTGGTGATGGCGGCGGTGCCGGCGGCGGTGACGATCGTGGCTGTTGTCGTCGTTGTTGTGGTGGTCGCCGTCATGATCATGGTCGTGATCGTGGTCATGGTGATCACGGTCATGGTTACGGTCATGGTCATGGTCATGGTCACGGTCATGATCACGGTCATGGTCATGGTCATCATGATCGTGGTCATCGTCATCGTCATGATCGTGGTCATCGTCATCGTCGTGATCGTGGTCATGGTCATCATCATCATCGTGGTCATCGTCATGGTCGTGGTCGTGGTCACGGTCGTGGTCATGGTCATGGTCGTGATGGTTATGGTCAGGAGGTGGGGGAGCGATGGGAGGAGGAGGAGGGGTAATGGGTGCAGGTGGTGGGACTGTGTTCATTGGGAGATGGGAGCAGGCGTAGTTAGCCAGGGCGTATTGGGAAGCGCATAGTGGACGTGGTGGTGGGATCTGAATGACTCTCTGGCCTCGTGTGAGAGAGGAGAGAGCGAGAGCCAGAGTAGCTGCAAGAAAAAGTGTATCCATGGAGAGAGTGTGCATGTGTGTGTGTGTGTGAAGAGAGAGATCTTAGGTGAGTCTCTTTATATATAATTTAAATTCGTCGAGGAAGGCGCAAAGATGGTTGCAGAATGATTTTAGGTGATATTGAGTTATCCATTTTATTTGCGTGACTTTGTTGTTAGGTTGCTTGTAGAGCTTTCTTTTAGGATAGTGTTTCACTTTGGTACAAACAACAACAACAGGACCTGTTCCAAATTCCACAACCAAATTAAAATTAATAAACTACAATTCAATAAGCTGCAACTCCAAATGCGTGACAAAATAAATGTGATATGATATAAGAGATTCATCAAAAGAAAACACATGCGAAGATGATAAAAGATTCTTGATTAACATCGGAAAAGATGATATAACTAAAAACGAAAGAACCGTTTGTGAATATGTATCATTTTGGTCACTGAAACTTGAGATGGAGAGGAAACAAGTAAAATGATTGAGACAGATGATGATTAACATTTGATTATGTCTCTTCTTATTAGCCAAAACTCACAAACACCCTAACGAGAGACGACCAAACCAGGCCAATTAAGAACTATGCCTAGATAAAGAAAAACAGAGGACAACTCCAAAGGCTTGTTAGCTAATCACAGAGAGGCTCTATGGGTTCATTGCTTTTCCCTGCTAACAACAAGTCCCTATCTTTCTGAACTTGTTCCCTCTGTAGTTTCAGCTTATCTTTCCTTTCTTGCCATCCATCCTCTAATAACCGCAGGAAGTTATCCTTGATAGCAAGCAAAGGATCTCTAACAACAAGCTCATCGTCTTTATAAGCTTCTCTCAACACAGCAGTCTTGATCCCTCCTTTGAGCGACAAGTAGAAAATACCTGAATGGCGGGTGAAAACAGTGGAGAAGGCGTTAGAAAACCTGAATTCATCGCAGAACTTGCCAAGCGTAGGGACAGGGACCCTTTTCAACAGAGAGAGAGAGAGCAACTCGTGCACAAGACCAACAGTTCGTTTCTCCATTTCCTTAGACGCTTGGTCTAAATGAGACACATCTTGATATGGTGATATGTAGTCTTGCTCTAACCAGTCCCTAGTCCACTCTCTCATCTCCTTCCTCAGGAAAAACCCAGACGGCAACTTCACATTGAAATTGGGGCGAACCCTGACACCGGTTTTGAGGGTCTCTTCTTCTGCTCTCAGCTCGATCGTAGACTTGGCGAAATCAGGGTTCCAAGAGACGAGCTCCAGAAAGGAGTTACCTTGTTCAGGCAAACCCTTAAGCCTGAAATAATTTGGGTATTTCTGAACCAAATTCACCAGAAAATCATTGGGAAACCCAAAATCCCTCTTCACGTGAACAAGCTTATCAGCAGAGATGACCTTATCTTTGGCCATCATAAGCAATTTGCAGAGCTTGGAAACAAGAAAGGGCTCGTTCTCGGCGTAAATCCTCTCTTCTTGGTCGAGGAAAGCCCTGAGACGAGGCGTGGGGCGGATGAATTGAACGAGGTCAGACTTGGGTTTGATCCGATCGTAGTAGATTTCGAAAAGAGAAGGGTTCATATCAACAAAGCTCTTAGCTTTGAAAGTGAGGCGTAACTTCTCGCGGCGTTTCTCGAGGTATCTGAGAGGGATGACTTGACCTGGTTCGTTGAGCACTTCTTTCACCACCCGAGCACACTGCTTGTAACGCTTGTCTTTCTCGATTGCTTCGTCTAGCCTCGTGTCTTTCTTCCACACCACTTTCAAGCTCGATATCGATCTGATGATTCCAATCCCTAAACTTGGATTTTTCTTGAGAGATTTTATGATTTCGTAAGAACTAGTTAAGCTTCTTCTCAACAACACCATTTCCTGATTTCTGATTTCGATTTCGATTTCAGGAGAAAATCAAATTAGGGTTTTTCAAATGCCTTAGTTTAAAACCCAGGAAGACCCGGAACTCTACAAGAACACTCACGCGCGATCAAAGGGAGTTCTAACCACGCGCCCTCATTAAAGTTTGTCGGAAAATGTCATTTAAATTTTAAACACTTATTTAAAGAAGAAGACGATCATCAACTTATTGCACACAGCTAATATTTTTGGTATTTTGTTCTTACAACAATTTCAAAATTACAAAAACTAACAGTTAGCAAAATAAACAACTATATTTCTATAATCAAATGATGGTATAGTATTATGACCACTTGACCACAATACACTATTGTACCGTTTCAATACACTAACTGAGCTAGATACATAAATAAACCCAAGAAGAGAGGAATTGGTGGTAAATTAAGGAGAAGAGAGTGATTATCATATAGAGACATCGATCGATCAATCATGGGAGGAGAGAAGAAAGATGGCGCATTTCCAGATGATGTAAAGACGAGCTCGTTGCTCCTTTATCTGCTTTGAACAACATCTTTTCCATGTCCTAACCTTGGTCACGCTACTATTACTACTAGTGCATCTCACCACCACAACTGTCCCTGCCATTTGATCCTATCTATCAAGAAACCTTCTAAGTTTAGAAACTAGTAGTTGTACGTTTTTTTTCTTTCTTTTGTGTGTGTTTGGCTGCTGGATAGATATAGATTGCTTATATATATAGTAGTACATGTTGCTGACTCGAACTCGATTCAAAATAATTTGGCAGATAGTGTTTGAGATGATTAGATTTGGTAGATAATGTGAAATGCATATGTAGGTTATAAAAAAGGATTCATTATTGAATTTAATCAATATGGAGATAGGACCTACATTTTTCTATATGTGTGAAGAAAAAGGCATGATGCCTTTAGCCATTAGCTTCGCTTTTGATCTAATTAATCTTTTGTTTAGTATCTTTCATTGATTAAATGTTCAAAACAGTTTGGTATAAACTTTTCGTGTTTTTTTTTTCTTTCTGAAATAATTAATTCTTATCAGCTTTTTCAAATTTGATTTTGCGGTGAGGATATTGTTTGAACAGAAAACGTCTGTTCATGCACACATGAGGCTTAATGATGGAGCTGTGTGGGCCTTTATGTCTTTTGCTCTGTTGGTTGGGAATGTGATGATGATTAAACTTACGACTTACGAGTTGTGATTAATTTAATTAATCACCTTATTAGTTATGGATGTTTAGTATGAAACTTCAACCCACCACATCACTCGTTTAATTACCTTCACTATATAAGCTTACCAATTGACTCGAGGTAAACAGTGAATGATACTATAAAAAGGGTTTATACTACATAAACTTATTCACTATGTTGTTAAAGAAGAAAAGTTTGTAGTTTCATTGTAGAGTAACCCTTACCTTCACCGTCCCAAATTTCTCACTATGTTTCAACTAAAAAATAAAATGGCTAGTAGTATAAAATAACCTCGATTAGATAAATTAAGATGCTACAAATCCCAAAAATGCATTAATGTTTTCGCAGATAAAATAAAGGGAAAGAAAATTGTTGAGTCGACATTTCATTAGTTGCGATGTCTAATTATTAATTTGTGGAATAGCTAGGTAGGTCGATTGTTCACAAAATAAACCCATCAAAATGATTAATGTGAATGATCTATATGTTGTTGACTGATCTAAACAAAAGCAAAAGAAAATGATTTGACAAGTAAAGAAGGATGATGATGAATGCATCAAAGAGTGGTCAAGCGCTCCTTCACGTACACCTTTTTCTAATATCGTACCCTCTCTTTCTTTAATTGTCTGCCACATCTCTCTCTCTCTCTCTCTCTCTCTCTATCGTCGTTCACAAACAGAGCACGTGTGAATGATACGCCAATTATAATTGATGCATTACCGATGCAAAAAGTTCTCACTTAACACATGAGACATATTTTAGTAATATCGTATTACTGTAGTCTGTACCATATAAAGTAAATGACGAGATCTATCAGACTTCTAGACTAAAAAAATGTCTTTTAAAAGTTCTTATACAATTGTTAATAAACAGGTATTGGTATATTATACACTTCTGCTATTGACGTGCTTTTGAGTGAAGTTAATTAGTGTTTTGTAAACTTGCTGGTTGATGAATAGTCTTAGACAGTTTCGTGTAATCTTGTTGTTTCTATATATATATTCGTAAACTGGGACTCTGGGAGATATCTTTGATCAAATTTCACAATAAGAAATGACTACATAGTTAGTTATACATAATTAAGATATGAATAAGAGAGATAAGTTGTTCCAAAGCAGTCCAAAAGTCTTCTTAATGTGCTCTCATAATTATTGCGCGAGGGCTTTCTCGATGTCATTCTGTTTTTAATTTGCAGAAAAGAAAATATGAAGTAATTAGGCGGTGGTAAAAAGGGATTGATTGATATATTATTATTATAAGGGGTGTAGAGACCTGGATGGAGAGAGGTGAAACAGTTGGGCCATAACGATCAATGACTTGACCATCTTTGGAGACCAAGAACTTGGTGAAGTTCCATTTGATCCTAGTTCCCATAAAAGAAGGTTTCTTTGATTTGAGAAATTTGTAGACCGGTGCTGCGTTCTGTCCATTAACACGCACCTACATAAAAACGGTTGCAAATTACCATGTATAAGAAGAGTATTTATTACAGATGAAGGAAAAAATTACTGTCTTGCGTTATTAAGACTGCTTTAATCACAAAAAGGAGTTGCTACAGTCAGTATGTATAATAACAATAAGAACCTTTTGGAAAACGGGATATTCGGCCTTAAACCGAGTACAAGCAAATTGATGAGCCTCTTGGCTGGAGCCTGGCTCTTGGTATAGAAACTGGTTGCATGGAAACGCCAAGACCACTAACCCTGCCACCACCATTCAATATATATATATATCCAATTTTTTTTCTTCTTTTCAATGAAAAAAGAATCTATGATGATGTATGTAACCGATGAAACAAGGTAACCAAGGAGACAAAAAACGACTGTGAACCTACCTTGATCTTTATATTTCTGGTAAAGTTCCGTGAGCTGGGTGTAATTGGATTCGGTGAATCCGCTGTTCCCATGTAAACAAAATATTAAAACAGAAAGAAAAAGAAAAAGACAGAACAGCAACAAAATCTCATCGGATGGGATCTCCCAGACGAACCATTTAGAAGCCACATTGACGACGAGAAGCACTTTCCCTTGATAAACGCTTAGGTCCGCATCCTTGCCGGAGCTATCCTAATTTCCGACCAACAAAAATCAAGAAACGATACATCTTCTCTCGATTGGATAAAAAGAAAGGATTCATAAATAAAAACCTTGACGGTGAACTGATGGATGGATTTCTCGGAAACTGATGATGATATAGAAGCACCCATCTATCTCTATCTTGCACACCAAGGGAGGGAAGAATCATTCAATTTTTTTTTTTAAATCTTCCTAATCACCATTAGCTGTTAATGCGTTACAACCAATCACACAGCATACACACCTCTTCATTTTTTTTATTTTGTTTTCCTTTTTCTTCCTGTATCCAACCGTTTGCTATTTTATTTACTTAAGGAACCTGTCTTGATTTTAGTTAGCACTCCTCATTACACTTTTTAACCAACATAATTTATTTATCAATCACTTTACGTTTGTCTCTCTGTAGAGGGAAATCTCTGGAGATATATCCCTCATAAACGCATACTAATGTTATTACCCACTAAAAAAAAAAAAAAATGTTTACAAAATTAAATGCCTAAATCAGTGTCAGGGTACTTACTAACTCTTCTTTTTTTCTTTCTCAAATCTCTACAACAAATGGCTTTTACCATCTTTTTCACGACTGTTTTTTTTTTTGGATTCCTCATGCTGTTTTGGTCACATATGGACACTACTGGTTTTTGTATATTAACATCTTCTCTCTCCAAGTGTGGCCAACAGGCCAAGTATTTCCACCCACACCTAAATTTGTTGCTCTCTATCTCTTCCATGACTTGGAGCACACAGCGGTTTCTGTATTCTCCATATTCACCTTTGATGCCACGTGCCTGGATCTGCAAACTCACAAACACACTCTTAACTTTATTATCTTCTTTTTTTTATATTCAAGTTAAGAGCCAGCCATAGGAAATGATTTGTTTACTCTAGGACAAGAACTAACAAGGATCAGATTCCTAGACCTAGGACATTATTCCAGTTTCCGAAATGGCTGATTCAGTTTGTGGGAGAGTAAAGAATTAGTCCACTGAACAAACATGAGTTTCCATATTACCTCTCATTCCTACTGGAACTGGACCTTCCGAATGCGGCTTGTAGTGAAAAGAATGTCTATTGTTATATGCACGCGGAGAATGGCTCCACCTATTGTTCTGAAACCTTCCAGAGTCACGGTGATGGCCACTGTATGAGGTTGACTGATAAGGGCCTTTGTATCTGTCCTGATATCGTGGGCCTGCAATATGAAAAACCATCCACGCCTATTAGCATGCATGAGCAAGGGCTTGTGTGCGCTGATATATGTTCATATTTGCTTATGCATGCATCATAACAAAAAAAAAAAAGAAGGTAAAAGGAGTCCACCATGGGAAGAGGGCGGATGATATCTCCAATTGTCTCGATCCTCACAAGGTGCAGGCCTCATTCTCTCATGGCTATCATGGTAATTCCTTTCGTCAAATTCCGGTGTGTAATGAGATCTGTGAGGGTATGATGGACCTTCTCTCCGCGACTTTATATGGTGATCTGGCTCCATATATGAGTAATGATGTGATGGTGGAGGTGGGGGATGAGAAGATGGATAAGGCCTATGCTGGAAGTTAGAACCCTCCCCACGTGACAAAGAGCGGGAACTATAAGATGATTCAGGACTTCCGTAATGCATTGGTGGATTCATCCTTGGAGGACCGGCCTGATAGTTTCCCTGGGATATTTACCAGAAATGAAATTGGTAAATCATGTCTCAATCATGGATATGTTTACCGCAGAAGATTCTAAAAGATGAAAAAGGACCCACATGCATGCTGGGATTTCTGCGGCAGTCAAAGCCATTTGAGTAGGAATCAGACATTGCACACTGAGCATTCTGCAAAGGAGGAGCTGGTTTAGATGGCGAGGTAACATTCTGATGTGAAGTGCCCGACGCAGGCTGGCAATTTCCAGACTCTGTATTATCAGCTTCAGTTTCCCAAAGTGGAGCCACGTCTTCCATTTCAAGCTCGCCGTCAACATCTTCCAGTATACGGGTATGCCTTTCAGTAATGGAGGGTGTAACATGTTCTTCAAGGCTTCTGGACTCATGTTCAGGGGTGACAGACTCGAAATCGCCCCCATCCGAGTCACTTCCTTCGTCTTCATCCTTAAGCATTGCAGGCATACAGAATCCATGAAGCTGGAGAGTTGAATTACTGAAACACAAAGATAAATTATGACCCTAGAGATAAAGAGATCAAGATCCTAAGACTGAATAGACTCAACTCTCACCTTCCATATTCATCCACCAGCATACCCTCCATATCTCTAACAGGGTCATCTAGCGCCCTTTCTGTTCGAGCGGAGCGCCGAGAATAGAGGCACACAGGAACGTTATTAAGTGAATCAAGTTCTCTTATATGGTGACGAACTATAGATTCAGGAAGGATCCGTCTTTCGAGCCAAACTCTCAAAACCTATATAGGGGCAGAAAGGGTGAGATTTAATATACCAAAAAGAAGATCTAAGTAAAATTATAGCATACCTTCAAGCACAACTTCCGGTTTTCTTGTGTGGTAGCTCCAGCTGGGACAGCAGCAGCCAATAGGCGAGGCAGCATAGCTTGAATGGATGAAAGATAAACACCACCAGCATCACCTGAATAGAAAGGTAGTATTCACAAAGTTAACTCACCAGTGAGAAGTGCGAACCTCAATGATTCAACTAAGCAAAAACATTACATACGTTACTCACCATTCAGACCTTTGGAGCACTGAGCAATAGAATCCACAAGGAAAAATAAGTCCACCCTCCTTTGTAAATTTGACTCGCTTTCCAAAGTATGAGCCAGAATTTCCATTGCCTAATTCAAGACATAGAGATTCTTAGTGCCTCATTAACAACATAAGGCAAAAGTCTGCAAATATAGTGTTTTATAAATCGCACGAAAAGACAGTGCAAACAAGTTCCTTTTCTCACTAAAAAGGTAGGTACGATAATAAGGTTTCCTTAGTCCTATGCTTGGCAAGAGTGGCTGGAGGCCTACAGCATCCTAAAATCAGCACACAACAATATACATAAGGGGTTTCTCTAATTCGTTGTAATACATAGAATTGGTTAGATTGATATGGTCTCAGTTTGATTGAAGCAATTAACTATCTGGATAATGCAAATAGGTTTTTACTAAGCAATTAACTATCTGGATAATGCAAATAGCATTGGTCCTACTATATTTAACAATCTATATGAAGAAAGTTGTCTTCAATTGAATTCCACTTCTACATAACATGCGGCATCAAAAAACAGATAAGAGAAGAGCACAAGTAGGGAGAACGTCACATACCTTTGTCGAAACACCAAATTTCGCCAATTCCATAGCCAAGCGAGTTGCTCGGCCAATGGTATCCTTTGTCCTCACCAATGAGCCAAGTGCGGTCTCAAAGGAATCAATAGTGCATTGCACATCAGAATTAATAACTTTCTTCACCTGAGTTGCACCTGTTTCAACTTTGGTTTCTTCTTTGACAGTGTCATCATTCGATGATTTCTTCTCACCAAACTGAGCATTGGTCCTATGATCAGAGTTGTCCTCCATAGCACTTGCACTTTCTGCACGACAAGCTGAGTTGCAATGCGGAATGCCCCTTGCAGAAGAATCTGCAACATTAGCAGGAGATGAACTCAATCTTTCACGTGAAAGGTTCTCAGATACTGACGTAGAATTGGTGTTTTGCATCTTCTCCATCTGCTCATCAACCTCACAACTGCCAATGCGCACAAACATACCATATTGTTAGTCAACCAGTTCTGTGAACTGAAAAACTAGATCAATATAGTGTCTAAAGAAACTTAATCTAATTGATGTTTGCTTAAACTCAATATGCCTATCCTCAAGATAGATTTAATGCAAGAGGAAATTAAATAAGAAGTGGAACTGGGAATCTTTAAAAGGGAAATGCAAAGTACAAAGAAAGAAAGGAATTATAAGGAAATAGATTCTTTCCTTTTTTGTGCAAAGAAAGAAATAGATACTTATGTCAAATTTTAAAATAGTTAGATTCCTAGTCATTCTACATCAATCAAACTATGAGGACTCCATACATAAAATATTCAAATGTGTTTAGAAATTGAACACCTGATAGTAATTTCAAAAGTTATTCTAATGAGGAAAAGCAATAAGAGAAACAACATCGTATCAGACGTTAGCATAGGAGTAGAGAAAAAATCAGTAGACTCACCTCCTTTCCAGCTCTCTGTTTTCCAAAGCCTCGTCACAGTGACTATACACAGTTTCATACTGACGTTCCACTTCTTCAACAATCATTTCACTTTCAGTAGCAGAGAGAGCTGGATTCTGTATTGCGTGAGCTTGTTTCTCACTATCGAGGTCTTTATCCGGACTTCCTGGGTTTTCCTTCAATAGAGTGTTTTCAGTCTCCTGAGTATTTTCCGCCTCCTGATTATTGACCACTGAACAGAACAATGGAGGAGGTTCTACAGCTTGGGACTTAACAACTTGGGTTATACAGTAATCAATTTTCTCACATTTATCATTAAGAGAATCTCCAACAATGACCAATGTATGGTCAAGAGAATCACACTCCTGGCTTTGATGTTGGTGGGGAGATTGAGCAGGTGCCCCTTTTGTTGTCATACCTAAACTCGAGCACAGACCAGGCGACTCAGTTGCAGATGAGTCAACGATATCACGATTCAAAGGGGTTTCGTGCTTCTCACTTTGACGTAAGCATTGCAAGTCAATAGGATCGATCTCACTATTTAGACAGTTCCCGGTTTGTAATTCCTCATAACATCCCTGAACTACATCAGCAACATGACCTTTTCCTTCTGCCAAACTGTTAAGTTGATTAGAATGTGCTCGAGTTACTTCATCATCTAGTGTCATGGTAAACTCGTTCTCATGGAACTTCACATCAGTTTTTCTATATCCTACAGTCAAAACACCAACCCTAGACGGAGACAATATGTCAGAAGGTTTCTCTATATGAGAAGGCACTACATCAACCATAACACCTGGGAGCTTAGCAGACAACTCAACGCTGTTAAATTCTTCGGATGCAGAAGTATCATGACCAGAAACAACATCATTTTCATGATTCACCGAAGGGTTTGTCTGCATGGCTGCACTTACTAAAGTGTTGTTTGATGATCTCTCTTCAAACTTTGAAGAGGCATTGACCTTTTCATCAGCATAAAAAGCTCTACTCATTCGGACTCTGGCTCGCTTTACCAGAGGCAAATGTTCATCACCATTATCTTCACAAGGCCTCTCAACCAGCCTTTCATGGGAATTTTGAGATCTTTGGCTGCTATCACAAGCATTGGCCCCAAGACCTTCTGCTTCAACTTTAGCAGGAGGGTCAATAACGTCACTAGTTTCACGTTTTCTGGTGGGCTTCCTCTTCTTCCTCTTAACGATGGTGCTAATTTGGAAATCAAGCCCTTGGTTGAGCTCATGACCTCCGTTACAACCCTCACCAACAGCATCAGAAAGATCGACTTTGGAACCAGAATCCACACCACTGCCTTCATTTCTACTATTATTGTCAGATTCAACTGTAGCAATTTCAGATGTGTTCTCCTCATCAGATCCGTGTAAATTTAGAGCTGATGAAACCACATCATCTGATTCAGAATGACCTGACCTTCGGATCCTCTTTCTCCTTCTTATAGCTCTGTCATCAATAGCATCGACACTCTGGCCACCATCACTGCATTGAAGCATGGACCTTTCTAGTCTGTCCACTTCCAACCTTGATGAGATTTTAGAGTGCTGAACGGGTAATGTTATATTCTGCGGAGCCCGCACCCTTTCATTTCTTCGCCTTGAAGAATATGTAGCTATCTCACATAAATCTTTAGCTGCTGCACTATCACAGGTTCCATTATGGGCTAGAGTGTTATGACGCAGGGCTAGCATTTGTTCAGCAGCTGAAGCATCTTCACTGAGAATAGCCAATTCATCTCTATCATGACTAGAATTTGACTTATCAATTGGGTTTTCACAGGTCTGAGGCAGCTGTACAGTGTTCTCAGAACTTCCAACGGTTGATTCTTCAGCAGATTTAGGATCGCTAGCTTGGTCTTGATGCTTCAGCTTCTCAAAACTCTCTGTGATCTCCTTTACGGCACGGACAAAATCGGAACCTTTGGCATGCCGTTTTGTCAAAAGCGATTGCTTCTTCTCCTCAGTAAATGATTCAACATCAGCAGGGTTGCAGAAAGCTCTGCGCATACACCAAAAAGTATTACTAACTGCATACGCTGGCATAAATAACATTTAACTGATCTAGAAGGAAGAGAAAATAGGCACAGTTTACAACCTTGGATTGGTTCACTTAATCAATTATATTTGAAAAACAGGCAGCTGTGCTAAAATGCTTTCTTCATAATAATTAGTATGCACTTAACCGTGGGAATGGAAGATGCAACAAAAAGAACATTCACTAAATGTTGATGCTAATCTGCAAAGTAAATGATCAAACAGTTTTCACTTTTCAGAGAATTCATCACACAAACTAAACAAAAAGGCTTTAAGCAGGGCAAATGATTNATCAAAAAGACAAAAAAAAAAAAAAAAAAAAAAAAAAAAAAAAAAAAGTCATCATCCGATAGATGTGAAACTCAACCAAAAATTGCTAAAAATATGAAAAACAAGGACTGTTGCCAACAATCTGGAAACTAGAAAATCCATCCAATCAAGTATCATTCACTCAAGTGAACCCAGAAGTCCACACCAGGAATGATTCTGATTGTAAACCAAGTAAAATTAGAGTTAAGTGGTGTCTGATAGAGAACATTCATCACATCAAATTTGTCATCCCCGCCGAACAAGTTAAAAATTTATAGCCATAACCATGGTACGAGCTTCTACATCATATTCTAGTGAGACAAAAACCAAAGTTCATCACCTCAAATGAGAGTTACAACAAAATAAATTAAACTAGTCAAGTGGAGACGAAAAATTAAATGTAGGACGACAATGGGAACTCGGACTGAAAATGCTAGCATTTGCCAAACAACATATACGAGGGTGATAGTAAAGGCCTGAAAACTTACATCTGTTGTGTGCCAAAAAAGTGAACCAATACTTTCTTCCAGTCGGCTGAGTATCCCCATTTTTCCGGTTCGCTAACCTGAAATTAATTCCACAAATAAGCAGACGAAGCAGTGATCCCAAAAACAAGTAGAACATGACTGGAAAGTGGCAAATGGGATTTATCACTCGCAAGAATCAAATCATATAACAATTAACAAGAGCTGAAGAAGATGTAAAATTTTATAACAGAGAGTAAGAAATGGGTGGCATCTACTAACAAGTACGATAATTGAAAACGGGGGGTTCCTGAATCTGCTAAAAAAACTAGCCAACCTCCCTCAAAAATATCCATATCCCTTAGGCAATCGCTAAAATCTGACATAAACATCAACCTAGAAAAGGTCTTTCACGGGAGAAAAGGGCGAGACATGCAACTTGCAAACCCTAAATTAACAGCGATTTCTACCGCCATATGATGAAACTAATGAGCAATTAATTCTAGCAGAACCAACATACAAACAAAGAAGAAAGAAGAGAAAACGCAAAGGGCAGAGAGATGCACATACCGCGGCAGGCCAAGCAGGAAAACCTTTGACTTTGGCAAGCACGAGATCGCCAACCTTCCACTCCCGGCGAGCGGATGCAGCGGCTGTAGCCTTACCACCGCCTCTCTTTCGGCTCGGAGCCATCGGATTTCAGAAAAACCAACTAATATCAAATTAGAAAGAAAACTAAAAAAAAAAAAAAGGAGAGAGGTTCCTCGGATTCTCTCTAACTCTCGGAGTTAAGCCACAATCTCAGGCGAAAATTAGCAGCTCGGCAGTGCCTAGGAGGGTTCTTCTCGGTGACAGATTCCGCTCGAGGATTCGCAGGCATTGAAAAAATCCCCAACCCAATCGATACGGATGTACGCAACGCAAGATTAGGGGGAAAACAAATTGGGTCTCGTAAACCCTAATTGAGACGAGCGAAAGAGAAAGAGAGAGAGAGAGATGAGAAGATTGATTGGGATTATATCGCTTTTGTGGAAGAGAAACATTCACACACGAAATAATCACCCCATCAACAAACAAAAAAAAAGAAAGAAGAAGCTGGTTTGATTGGCACGAGTAAAAAAATTATTGTTTTTGTTAATCGTTCGGTCGGTGTAGGGTTTGCAAGTTTTCCACAGGCGTTGTCTAACGTGCGCCATACACGCGTAGGTTAACTTTATTTCCTTTTTTTCACAAAAGTTCCGTTTTTTTTTTTTGTCATCTGGGTTTTCCATTCATATATGAAAGGATTACAAGAAGCAACTTTGTAGTCTAATCAAAAGTTACTAAGGGAAAGTGATTACACATAATCAACTTATCTCTCCTAAAAATAGGCTCTAAACATTTTAGCCAAAAGGGAGATAGAAACCAAGTATTAAAAAGAGGAAGAGAGTCTCTCATGTTCAAAGAGTTCATGTAACCATAATGGAAAACCAGTAGCTACATAAGATTGCAACAAGGCATAATCTGGAACACTTTGAGCAATGAGAGAAGCTCTTCTGTTTTCAGATGGTTTCTCTAGCTGTACTCTCCAATCTTGAATTGTAGCTAGTTGCAGCAACATTTCTGCTTGTTGATGAGCAAAAGAGGGCCATGCTTTAGGTCTTAAGATCACCCCAACAAGCGCATCTGATTCAAAAGCAAAAATGATTTTCGTAACCTTGTGACTTATCATGCTTTGAACCGACCAAAGGAAACCGTGCATATCTGCTTCATCTTTAACCAAAAATCCCATGTGAGCTTTTCTACTATGAATAAGCACCCGACCAAACTCATCTCTCAAAACCCATGCAGCACCTGATATCATGTTCCTTTGACCTCTAGAGATTCCGAGGTTACACTTTAACCAGCCTGGCGGAGGTGGTTTCCAATGTGAAGTTTGATTTCGATCCTCAGCTTCTTCCACCGCATCAAAAACAAGATCAACCTGTTGGGATATACTTCACTGCTCAGTATCCTCTCTAGAGATAAAAAAAAAAAAAAAAAGACTTGAAAAGTTAAAACCGCGAATCTGGCTGGTTTGGATGTCTACCAGAGAGTATACAACAACAACAAAAAAATCCAATCCACGTGATCCAACCACTCTTATAAGCCCATTCAATTCGTGGAAGAGAAACATATAGGCTTCATAAGGCCCACTTGTAGCCCATTAATCGAAATATAGAGAAGCTCTCGCGTACTAATTTAATTTCCCTGGAAAAAAAAAGGAACGATATGGAAAACTCGACCACGACTTTGACCATTTTCAAGCAAACTAAAAAAGTCTTGCTGATGGAAGGGATCCTTGGGGGGCTCTTGCTTTCATGCGACTGCTTTGTTTGTGTGATTCAGATTGTGTCTCTTCTTAGTTTAGAAGATTACTTCGGAGAACTGCCACGTTTCTCAACAACAAATAAACTGCAGTCTGAAGACATGTGTTCTTGTAAGATATTTTTTGTCCTTCTTTTGGTTTCAGAAAAGAACGTTTCGGATTCTCGTATGCGTCTCGACACGTAGCCCCTTCGTTTCTTATTTTTTTTTTAACGTTTGACACAAAAACCGAGAGTTAGTTTTTATATATTGATTCTCTGTTGCGATGTATACGCAATCACCAATGGACACGCGTCCCACTAACCAATCGGATTTCGACACGAATTTAGTGGCTGGGAGCGCCATGGACATCTTATTCTGGCGCAAAGCCACGTGTGTCATTCTGGAGCACCGGGCCAGCGGATATAAATAAGTGAGAGAGATCACGACGCACGTGGTAGACCGCGAAAAAACACTCAATGCTTCTTCTAGAGGCTAGATTCTCCGTCGTCCAGATGAACACCAATAGACGGTCGAGATCAAACCAACCGAGTCGATTGCCCAGCTCGGGTGAGTCAGGTATAGAGAACGAGCGAGTCTTGGTTCTCGTCTTCGAGTCCATCAGCTGGGACATCCACACGCTATGTGCGGTCGCCTCACTCAGCCGCAGGTTTTGCGCGATCGCCAGACGAATTCTATGGCGGCGGCTCTGCGTGAACCGTGCTCCGGGGATGGTGGCGGCATTGTCCGGCGCAGATCCCAGCTGGCGAATCGACGGCGGATGGCACGCGTTAGCCAAGCTCATGTTCTTCTGCGGCGGTGGCGAGTCGACTCGGTATTTCAATCTGAGTCAACCGTCGCCGGGTCACTTCGCCTGCGAGTCCAGATTCTCCAAGACCTCCGGAAGATTCTTCCTGCCGAAGAATTGCCGCCGTGATCTCTTATACATAAGCGATCCGTGCGAGCATCACGCGGTGGGTGGAGACGAGCACTTGGGGGTTTTCAGAGGGGTGTTTAGGGAGTTTATGAGGTCAAAGACGAGGGAGTGTCTCGTGAGAAGACAAGCGGCGCTGGAGGAGAAGGCGAGGTGTCCGTATTGCGGAGGGCGCGTGTGGAGCATGACGGCGGCGCGTCTAGTACCGAAGAGCGCAGCGCGGAGACTGGGATCACGGGAAGGTGGGTTAGAGTTTTTCGTGTGCGTGAACGGTCACTTGCACGGAACCTGCTGGCTCATTCCGCTTTCGTCGTCGTCAGACGAAGAGGATCGTGTGAGAAGATCTTTTACCATATACTCTTCTCTGTACCGATTAAGCTTATAACCGATTCGGTTGGTTTGAAGGTGTAGATTATCTTGGTACACTATCTGATCTTTTTTTGTTGAGAATAGTCTTGCACAGCTCAAAAACGACCCTGAGTTGGCTGTAGTCATCTTGGGGATGTTAGAAGAGTTCAACGGGGTATCTTGTTGCAAAGTCAAGTTGATGAAGACGACTAAACGATGGAAGAAGGTCATAGGTTTTTGTCTTTTGTCTGACCTTTGAATCTGTTTACTTCTCTGTCTTTTCTCTTTGATCTTACCATCTTTAGTCAGGGGATTGTTTTAAAAGAAATAGATTCGGTTTCAGTTGACTTTTTTTGTTAACTGATTTAAAGATGTTACTTGAGTTTCTTTCTCTGTCACGATCACACACAAAAGAAAGGTATTCTTGGTTAGAACCGGCCAAAACCAAACCAAATCAATTCAGGACCAAAACAATTGATTTTGAGGAGCGAAGTGGCTGGCTATTGAGGAGGCACATTTATAGAGAAGAAAACCATCGGTTTAAGCCAGTTGAAGGAACTGGATAAATAGGACCAACACGTCTTCAGTTTACGTCTCAAATTCTAGTGTATATATATATATATATATAGTATCTGCTTCTTGTTGCTATTTTGTTTTGTTATTGTCTCAAACTATTCTTGGTTCTATAACGTCTCTACATATTCTAAAAAAAAAAAGCTCCCAACACGGAGATGAGAATGGAATATAACGTCTCTACATATGCATCTGCAAAGTACATAGTGTCACAATTGTCAATGGACTTGTCTAAGTCCTCGGTAACGAGAGAAACTTACAGTGGTGAGACCCAATAGGCTGAGACGCGTGTGTGGAGCTTCTGTGGTCTCTCCTCGGATGATACCATGGCCGTTCGAAACACTACAGTTATTCTCACCTAAAGGACTAACTGAACGGGGCTTATATATGTTTCAATGACAAACCACTTTATTTTTTTTTCCTTTCGTACGTTCTGATATCTAATAGATTTAGTAGTCAACAGCATCATCATTCAACACACGTGATTCACGCGATATGAAACGTGACAATAACAAAAGTGAAACATGGGGAGAAGTACTTTTATAGATCAACAAGTCTAAGTGTATAAAGAATCTTTTTCAAGTTTTCGTCCACTCAAACCAAAACAAATTTCAGTGATAATTAAGGGAGCTTCATCTTTCAATAAAGAAGCGAATCTCCAGCTACAATGGAAGAAAAACTTGCACAAAAGCAGATTGCTTTTTAGCTAAAAGCAAACCAATAAAAAGAGTATGAAGAAGAAAGAAACTAGATAAAAAAAATTCTGTTTTCTTTTGATATAGAAAAGACAAAGACAATCACATTTTTCCAAAGCGTGGAATCAAAGCAAACCGATTGGAAACAAAAATCCATAATCCCCACTAAATTTTTGTTCATATAAACCAATGACCATAATTAAACATTCATGTAAAACAAAGAGAGGATGCAGAGAGGAAAAGAAAATGATGACAAGAGAGGCTTTTGTCGCTGGTTTTTCAGGTTAGTGGTCGTTAAACTCATGGCGAGTGACAAGGAAGGCAACTCTGTGACAAAGAAACTGATCAAGAACGAATCAAAATCAGACATCACTATTTATTTCAAGCAACGAGAAGACTCGGATGACAACGCTAATCCCATCAATAATACCTCAGGCTCCGAGAAAGAGAGGGTGATCATGCTTGTTAATGGTAATAACGTCCCAAAGAAGAGCATATCATCGGGTGAGCAAAGCATTAGGCGATCTCAGAATGGAGCTGATAAATCACAGCCGAAGCCGCTTTTGAATGATATAAATAGGAAATCACATGCTTTCATTGAGAGTAGACTCGAGAAGATGCGAAAAGGCTTATAGCCAAGTTCATGATGACCTCTCTGTTTTGCACAGACAGACCCTTCTTTCTTCGCCTCATTATTCATATCATCTACTATGTCTTAAGGAATCCTATCTAAGATTTTCATCAATTCATTTATATTATTGCCTGCATATTCTCATAATTAAATTACATCTTTGTATGTATACTTGTATTTTGAAACATTATTTATTGCATACTATCAGATATATATAAGAACTTATTTCACAGGTGTTGCAGGCATTTTAGTCGTAAAGTGATATATATATAATAACTTGTATAGTTGTATGTATTTTACCAACCATGATTGACAGGTTTCATTCTCCATACTGATAAGCAGATTGGGGAATCAAATCATAATAAGGAAAATGTAACAAAATTATTATTCCCCTCTATTCATTGTCCATGATGTGATAAGTTCATTCTTTGCCTAATTAGAGATGTTTGTACCTTAGATTCATTTCTCCATATTTTATTACAATTGAAGAAATAAAGAACAAAGAAGAAAAAGACACCGGCAAATTCAATGCAATGATCATTTCAAGTCATTGGAATTTGGAACTTGTATTGTCTCTGTTTTTCGTTTTTTTTCTTCTTCTCTGAGTTGGATTTGGACACGACTATGTACAGGCTAAAGCATGATGTACAAGTACAATGGCAGGAAAATCTTGACATACACGTACTCATAACACCCGCAGATTCTTGCATGTCACAAACCCCTCTATATAACACAAAGATTTTTTATCATAAACCCATATGTAATCTTATAACCATGAGTAGACGCATGGGACCAACAAAAGCGAAGTTAGTAGTCATTGCACTGATTTGGGCTATTCTGGTGTTGGGAAGTACAAAGTGTCGAGAGTAATAGAAGATTTGGTGGTGGAACAGTGTAAGCACCTCTGCAAACTGTGAAGATAGGTGCAACGAAAAGATGATGAGGAAGATAGAAATAGAGACAAGTGTGCAGCAAGAAGCGGAACAAAATCCCTTCTAGGAGGCATTCTACAAACCCTTTGAAGGAGTCTATCCACATTGTATGACGATTTGCCCCCCGCAAGAAGTCCATACCAGAAATGATGGCCATAAGAAAAGATGGTGTTACTAATGGGGATTTGCAGACAAAGTGCAACAGAAAACGTTTTTCCTACACCGAATCAGAGTCCCACAAAAGATGTCTGTCCGGATGCATCACGTCCATGAGTATGGACAACGAGCAAGTCAGCGAAACATCGCCCACGAGGGGACTCCCCTGGCTGTAACTTCTACATAATAATGCTTATAATCTCTTACGAGGTGGATTTCTGAGGAAAAAGTGTTTTTAGATTGAAAACGAGTTCCTAAGCAGTCACGAGAGATCATCCCCAGCTTTCATAAAAGTTCAAGAGAACAATCAAATTTACACAAACTCCAAGAGCATTTTTGTTATAGGGATGAGAAGAAACAAAGAAAAATGGAACAAACTGGATGAGCCGCAGAACATATATGATAATTAGTCTTGAGTCTGCTTGGAGATGGTCTTCTTAGAAGTAGCAGTAGAGGTAGCACCAATAGGAGAGGCGAGCTTAGCATCAGGAGGAAGAGTGTCTTCCATGACCTTAGGGACAGTGAAATTGAAGTCACCGAGTGGTGCGTTGTTGAATTCAGGATTGGCCTCAACGAAAGCAGCAATTTCGTTGCGACTCCTGAGCTTCTTGCCTGTAGGAGTGATGTAGTAGGTGTCCATCTTAGAGTAGTCTTTCCTGAGAACTAAGCTCCGCTTGAAACCTTTAGGAGTCTTGGGGACACCAGGCTTGTCGATGACCCAAGTGCGAGAGGTATCGTAGTCGATATCAGCAGGGTCTTCACAGGAAGTGGCCTGTTTCTTGTGACAGTGGAAAGGGTCTTCGAGCATTTTGCTTCTGATGTCCTCATACTCGTCTTGGCTATCAATGACCCTCCACTTGTGACACTTCTCGCATTGTGCAGCATAGGTATCAATCAACCTCCCTTGTGCAAATTCTTTCTGCAATCAAGTTTCAGTGTAACAACAACAACAATCGTGTGTGTGTGAGAGAGAGAGA